>NC_051420.1:5166805-5180317 GCF_015228065.2 Penaeus monodon
CATTATTTCTTTCAGTATCATCTTCGCTTTCAGTATCACTGATCGGGTTAGAAGTTACCTTGCATCATCATCAGGGCCCCATCACAACCATCTACCACCACCACCCTTGCCACTAATATAACCGCCACCATAAATCACCACCACCACCTCCACCTCCCCCTCCCCCTCCCCTCCCCCCCCCTCCCCTCTTCCCCTCCCCTCCCCCTTCCCGCCCCCCCCCCTCACCACCACCACCTCCGTCAATTTTTCCCATAACTGCTCTCTTCCAGAACAACCCAGCAGCCGCTGGTCAGGAACTCGTGTGGGTGGCAACTGCTGTGGCAACTTCCTCAGCGGCGTCTGCACTTCGTCTCCTCAGAGTGTGTCAACTGCACGTGTTCTTGCATACCGTAGGTGCTGCTGATAGATATATACTGAATTATACAGATATATAGCTGAATTGGGTGTATAAAAGGAGATAGATAGATAAGGTGAAAATAATGGCAGATAGATATATAGGGTGATTAGACAGATAGATAGGATGAAATAATGAGATAGGGTAATTAATGACAGATAGGATGTAATAATGACATAGATATGATGATATAATGACATAACGTGATATGATGACAGATAAGATAGATAGGGTAATATAAAGACAGATAGATAGGATGATATAATAACAGAAAGACAGGGGTGTAATAATGAAAAGATAAAACTGACTGTGATGTGATCGATTGTAAGATTAGAAAAAAAAGAAGAAGAGGTTAATGATCAATATGGAAAATACATATGAAACTGTATTGTGTGAACAGAAGGGAGATATATAGTGGATGCATAGATAGATAGAAAACCGTGAGGTTGATAAAAAATTATATAGAAAAATTGTTGTGGTTGTGTTGTGTTTGTGTGTGTGGTGTGGTGTGTGTGTGTGTGTGTGTGTGTGTGTTGTGTGGTGTGTGGTGTTTGGTGGCGCGCCGCGGTGGTGTGTGCCGTATATGTGGTTGCGGGCGTGTGCGTGCGTGCGTGTGCGTGCGTTTTGGGGTGCGTGTGCGTGGGGTGTGCGTGCGTTGTGCGTGCGTGTGTGTGTGTGGTGTGGGGTGTGTGTGTGTGTGTTTTGTGTGTGTGTGTGGGTGTGTGTGTGGGGTGCGCGCGGTGTGTGTGTGTGTGTGTGGTATACTAACACTACTACTACTACTACCAATACTGTTCCATGACTACTACTACACTACAAACACAACTACAACTAAAACTCCTACTCCTTTCCCCTCACCACCGCCCTCTACCCCCAGGGGCTACACCTACGTGGAAGGTGTTATCGGCAGGTGCGAGGTGTTAACGAGCGAAGGAGATTCCTCGCCTGCTGTTTAAGGGAGTGACAAGCTTCCCTTGGAGGCTTGTTGGGAGAAGAGTCAGTGTACCGAGGGCTTGGATTGCCTCGATGGAGTCTGCGCGTGTCCGTCGTGAGTTGTTTTTTTATCATTACTACTATTGTTGTTGTTGTTATTGTTAATATTATTGGTATTTTTTTACGGTATGGACGCACTCGCCTGAGACTAAGTCCCCAACTCCAGGCAATAATCTTGGGGGGGGGGGGGGGGGTAAAGATTGGCCTCAGTTTGATGTGGGTGTCAGTAGATGACCAAAGGAAATTATGAATGTAGAAAAATTCGACTTTCGGATTTTTACAGAAGATCAAGATGCGACTTTCCGGATGTTTCGAGTCCAAACTTTTATGATAAAAAATGCGAGAGTTTCGATTATGTCCGCCATATTTGAAATTAGGACCTCCGAGTCAAATTGTCCGTGCCTGGGGTCCCTTCCGGGCCTGTCCAAGGGGAGGATTTGTTGGGGCCTCCGCCACCAACACCACCCGGCAAAACAATTTCTGCACCTCGATATGCCGGCCAAGATAAATTTGAACGGGCTTCGTTTTTTTACTTCAGTTTATTTATTCACTTAACGAGACAAGGTACCCTGGACCCCATCTTCATACCGTCTTTTCCATCTCACTGTTACCAAAAGTATGCAGTGTAAAAAAAATAATAATAATAATAACAATAATAATAAAAATAATAATAATAATGCTTATAATAATAATAATAATTAAAACGTAAACGATATGACGACGGTACCCTTCCTGCTGAGGTACAATTAGCCGCGGCAAGGAGGAAGCGATGTCTCGCTTCGAATCCGGGATGCTCATCAAATACGCCGCACGGGCCATGTCATTTTGCAGTCAGTGCTAAAAGCTCTTTTTCTTAAAGCAAATAATATGCCTTTAGCAGTCCGCTTGAAACGATGGTGGGTCCACGCTTCTTTATACGATCTTTTATAAGTGCTAGAAGGATCCGGTATCCCTGGAGGGCGCCGGAATAAAAAAAGATAATAATAAAAAAAATCCTACTTTCGCCGGCAACCGGAAAAGCCACTGGTCGTCCCAATCTGCATACGTTTGTATTTTCGATTACCGAATTTCGACTCGGCCATTTCTGCTGCAGTGCCAGGCAACCGATCTTGTCAGCGCTATTTGTTTTAGTCGCCAAGCAATAATCACTTCTCGGCAAAACCTGTCCCTTGTCGAAATTGTTTTGTCAGAGAGTTTCAGTTTCGTCTCCTACCAGAGAACTAAGGGAAATAATCTCTCAAATAAAAATTAACAAAATTAGTATGGTATATTTATTTCAATGTCTATATTTGATTTTGTTGCACCAAGTTTAATGAATATAGATTTTTTTTGCTTTATAATTACACCTTAAAATTCTATTGTGAATTTTTCTAGATTTGTCGCATCTAAAATTTTTTGGTTCTGAAATGTCTATTCTGCAAATCGCGACAGACATTACCTAGACTTTTCACACTTATTTTTGTTACTAAGGAGGCCCATGTTCCTTAAAAAAGAAATAATAAGTCTTCTGTTTTTCCATTAAATTCCGATGGAAGTCTAAACAACACCACCAAGCACAGATGACACACACCCGGACATTGTCACTGAGAAAATGAGGCGGTCACCGGTGTCGGTCCAGAAATGTGCAGGTTTTGTTTGCATACTCGTAATAGCTAAGCATTGGCTGTATTGTTTGTGTAGTTAAGCCATTCCCAAAAACTTAGTAAATCTGAGAAAAAAGATGGAAACATATTTTTTACACGTAAAAACGGCTAAAATGCGAATAAATAGAACAGTAAACAATGACCGTGTTAATATGATAAAGTTATGGAATATTATACTCCATCTTTAATAAGCAATTAAAAAATCTGCCTTAAACTGCCGCCTCCCCATTGGTCGTGACGTCGCGATGAGTAGGTGCGCACTACGGCAGAAAAGGCGAGCGACTGTGCGTTTAACTTATCTCTCTTTTGCCTTTGTGGCGTTACCGTTTCCCTGTCTGCAGATTTGCTCCTGAGCCGACGACTGTAACTTTTTGTACTCTACCAAAAATATCGTTTTCAGTTTGCCCTGGATTAGGCGTCCAAACCGTAAAATTGGGCCCTTATTATTGTTGTGTTTTTATTTTTTTTATAGATTGTTTTTTGTTTCGTTTGCTTTTTTTTTTTTTTTTACTTTTTTCTTCATTTTGCCTCATTTTCTGTTTTTTTCTTTGCCTTTGATAGTTTTCTATGCTCTTCTTTTTCCTATTTTCGGTTTAAACGAATTTTAAAATTCTTTTTTTTTTTTTTCTTTCTTTCTTTTTTTTTTTTTTGGGGGGGGTCTCTCCAATTTTCCCATTATCCTCCCATTTCTTCCTTTATGTTGTTTATACCCCTTTCTATCTTCTTTTTTGTTGTTTGTTTTATTGCTTCGTAATTGCACCTCTTCATCTATTTAACTTTATTATCATTATCGTTTTAGTTGCTATTTTGTTATCATTATTTTATTGTTTATATTGCCATTACCGCCATTGTCAACATCATTTTTTTTTTGAAATATATTCTCCATTCATTGGTTTCTCTGTTTTAATTCCGCGTGTTTTTTGCTGGTTTTTTACTGTTGATTATCAATATTGTTGTTACTCCTTTTTTTTTCTTTCTCCTCCTTCTCCCCCCTTCCCCCACTACCTCCTACCCCTCTTTTTCTCCCCTTTTTTTCTTTTTTTTTTTTTTCCCTTTAATCTTATTTTCTTTCCTTTTTCTTCTTTTTTTTTTTTTACTTCTTTTTTTCTTTTCTTCTTTTTTTTTTCTTCTTCTTTTCTTTTTTTCTTTTTTCTTCCCCTCTTTTTCCCCCACCTCCCCTCCCCCCCACCTCCACCTCCCCCTCCCACCTCCTCCTCGACCTCCTCACTCGACCAGGCCGTGCGAGTACGTGCCGGAGAGGTGGTGTGGGGACTGCGGGCCCAAGACACGCCGTGGTGGCCCATCGTCATCGGCGGGGTTTCATCGGGACCCTTTATCGTTCCTTCTGGACAGGACGATTGTGGAGATGATTGACAAGGGGGTTGCAGAGGTTTTTCTTTAGCTTGGTTGTTTTCTCTTTATTTTATTTATTTTTTTTTCTAAATGTTTATCACTGTGGGTCGAGGTTTTGTTTTGGGGGTTTTTTTGTTTGTTTCTGTTTTGTTTTTTTTTTTTGTTTTTTTGTTATTTTTTTTGTTTGTGGTGTGTGGTTTGTGTAATATTAATTTTTAATATAATATATATATTATATATATATTATATTATATATATATAATATAGTATTTATATATATAATTAATATGTATATAAAAATTACAACATATTTGATATATGTGTATATATAAATGAATATATGTATATATGCATATATAAATAATATAGGTATATATAAATTTATATTTTTTTGGGCATATTGTTTTGGGGGTTATATGTATATATATATATATATATATATATATATATATACATATATATGGGTCGCCGTCGGCGGGGGTAGCAGAGGTGGCTTAACCTCAGGCGAGCTATCCGGAGGCACTTGGAACATCCGGTCCTTGTGGCAGGACGAGCGGTTACCTCTCCTATCAAGGGAACTGAAGCGGCTGGGAGTTGAAGTGGCTGCCCTCTCGGAGGTGAGAAGACCTGGCGGCGGCACGATCAGTATGGGTGGGTACGCTTACTACTGGTCGGGCCATGGCGATGGTTACCACCTCCAGGGATAGCCATACCCATCTCCAGGCCGACTTCAACCCTCGTAGTTAAAGGGAACACCGGTTGATGAGGTATTATGGCATTGAGACGAAGCTGTTTTTGGCTTCATGTCTCTTATTGCTGTGTACGCTCTATCAATGTTTGCAATGTGAGACAAGCATTCTTTGCCAAACTAACATCCGGGGCAGACAGTTGTCCCCAGCAAGACATTTGCATTGCCCTGGGGGGACTTCAGTGCAGTATCCCACTTTGATCAAGCTGGCTATGAGATATGTTGGCCCCCATGGCTCAGGAGCTGATCCCAGCAGTGAGAAACAGCCTCCTTCTCCAGGACTTTTCTAGATCCCAGAGATTGAGGATTTTTGGGTCTTGGTATCGCATTCCAACCGCATCCTGGACATGGTTTAGGATACAGATACTGTGACAAAGGAGATTGACCACATTCTTGTCAGCACTTTCTGGAGGATCCCTTTTGTATTTCAGGCTTTGGCAGAGGCCGAGTTCTGTGGACTGACCATCCACGGGTGCATTTCAAATCCTCGTCCTTTTCCCGTGGCCAATCCAGGGTGTTTCGCAGTTTCACAGGGCTGTGGGAGGGGTATTGGCATATTTCCCGAGGACAAGACAGAATTTCATCTCCCTGGAGACATTAGAGGCCACTGAAGCATGTAGCATGGTCAGGACTTGTGCTGTTCCTTTGCGTAGGGCTCAGACATTGCTGAGAAGGGACAAGGAACAGTACATCATGGGAAACTTGTGAGGAGGTTGAGGGCCCTTTTTTGGTAAAACCCAAAACCTTCGCCCTACCTACCCAAAAACCCGAGTAAACTGAACTCTAAGCCCTCCTTGCAATGACTGCAATCTGCCTCAGGGATGGGCAGATGATCTCAGATCATGTTGGGGTTCGTGAACGTTGGGCGGGAGTATTTTTAGCAACTGTGCCAAGTAGACCCTCCAACAATTGCTCGGATGTAAATGGGATCACAATTTCCTGTGCTGAACCCACCCATCATAGAGAAACTTCCTATCGTAACTGAGGTTAGGATGGCGATTTCTAGCTGAAGAGTGGGAAAGCCACAGGCATATGTGATACCCCTGCTGGACTGCTAAAGGCTGGGGTGAAAAACCTATGCACGGGACTGTAGCAGTCTTGGGTGCCCTCTGGCAGTCTAGTTCCATTCCCTCTAACCCGTTGAGGGGCATGGTCTCCTCTCTGGAAAGGGAAAGGGGATCATTAGGGCTGTAGCAAAATACTTGTGGCACACACTGCTCAGTATACCAGGCCCAAAGGGTTTTTAAAAACCATTCTTCTGAAAGGATCCGCAACCACCTACTAAGGGACCAGAGACCGAGCAGTCTGAATTCCCCCCTGGCAAGTCCACAACGTATCCTAGCGCTTCGAGTAATTGTTTTAAAGGGCGTCTTGATTTTTTGGCAGGGTGTTTCCCAACCCTACTTTTGCCCCTGAAGAAGGCATTTGACTCGGGGGCATCACGAATTTTTTAGGGGAATTCCAAATGGTTTATGGGCCCTAATTTTCAAGTTATATCGTATTTAAAAGGGGCTGTAAAGTGTGGGGAGGGCCTGTCGATTCTTCCTGTTAATTAGGGGTGAGGAAAGGGCCCGGGTCCCTTGCCACAACATTTTTCAACCCTGCATGGACTGGTTTATGGCAAGCTCCCAAAAGTCGTGTGGAGAAACACTGGGAAAATATCAGGGCCCCCCCCCCCTCGACTTGATTTTGGGCCGCAAATGTTCTTATCCTATCGGGTTTTCTGGACCCACTGGAGGGAATTTTGGGAGCATTTAGAAATCAGGCCAACCCCTTGGGGTTTTTTGGAGGACTTTAGAGGGGCCTTTTAAAGGGGAAACCCCTTTTTCAGCGATCCATGTTTGGGGTGAGGACGTTAAAAGCACAGAGAGCTTTGATACCTTGATAGCTTTGTCCATGTTTTGGGTTTGCCCAATAAAGGGAAGTCAGTAGATGGTTGGCCTGGCAGCGGGCCCCCTTTGAACTTAATCAAAAAAAGAGCTTTGGGAGGGTTCCGCACCTATGCAAAAAACCCAAACACGGGGTCTTCAAGGCTTTGTTTACTTTAGTTGGGGCTCGGGGCCCGGGAAAAAGGGGGATGGGGGCCATGCGCCCCCTGCCCGGCGTTACCCCCCTTAATGATTATATATTATATAAATATATTATATATATATAATATATATATATATATATATATAAAAAATATATATATTATATGTATATATATTTTATAAAAAATTTTTTAAAAAATATATATATATTTTATTTTATATATGCTATAAATATATATATATATATATTTTTAATATTATAAAATATATATAATATTTTGGGTGAAATGTTATAGTAATATATGTACAAATGTAAAAAAATATATAAACTGGTATTGTACATATTATATATTTTAATATATATATATATATAAAATATTATATATATTAAAATATATATATATATAAAAGGTAAATGGTATTGTCCCATAATATTATTTATATTTTATATATAGTACAAATATATATATGTACATAAATATATATGCACAAATATATATGCATATATATGAGTGTGTAATTGTGTGTGTGTGTGTGTGTGCAAATTTTTTATGTTTACATAAATACAATATATATATATATATATATATTATATATATATATATATAATATATATATATTATAGAATAAAATATGTGTGTTTATTTTTTGTGCATTATATATATAGAAAATTAGATATAAAATAATTATATATATATATATATATTATATATGTGTTTTGTGTGTTTGTTGTGTGGTGTGTGTGTTTTGTGTGTGGTGTTGTGGGTGTGTGTGTGTGTGTTGGTATGACATATTTTTGGGAACAAAATATAATATATAAAATATATTTATATAATATATTTTTATTATATATATATATTTATATTGTACAATATTATATAATATTAATTTTATATATATATAATGTATATATATATAATATATATTTAGGTACAAATATATATAATATTGTGGTGTGTGTGGTGTGGTGTGTGTGTGTGTGTGGATTTTTGTGTGTGAGTGTGTGTGTACAAATTTTATAAAAGGTTTTGTGTGTTTAAACAAATATTTTAATATATATATATATATATAAAATCTATAAAATTTATTTTAATATAAAATATATATATTTTTATATATTATATACATATATATTATAAAACATATTATATAAATGTTTATATATATATATAAAATATATACATATATATATATTATTATATTATTTGTGGTGTGTGTGTGTGTGGTGTGGGGTGTAAATATATATATATATATATATATATAATATATAATATATATATATATTTTTTGTTTTTGGTGTGGGGTGTGTTTTTTTTTTTTTTTTTTTGTATTTATATTTTTTTTTGTACAAATACATATGTACAAATATATACATGTGTATATACATATAATTGGATACATATACATATATATGTATGAATGTCTGTGTGTATATTCGAGTATGATGTACATATATACATGTATCTCTATATATGTACATATATATACATTGACGTGGTTTGTGTGTGTGTTTCTGTATGTTGTATATAATATATATATATATATATATATTATATTATATATTTGTGTGTATAACACACACCCATATATTATATATATATATATATAAAATATATATATATATATATATATATATATTATATATTTATATATAGATATATATATATATATATATATATATAATATATATATATATATTTTATAATTATATACATAAATGTATATGCATGTGTGGGTATATATGTATATATATATATTACATTATATATATATAAATGTATATATCATTATATATATGTACACATATACATGTATGTATGTGAATATATTACTCACTGCTTTTCCATGGTATTTTATGTACATACGCCTTATTTCACATTTGCACAGGATCCACACCCCCAAGAAATACAGTGATAACTAATGCTCGTGCTCCTACCTATAAATGCAAACTATATATGTACGCAATTTATAATCGCTTTATGAACGAATAAAAAAAAAATGGTGTGAAATGTTAGAAAGCTGCTTATTTATTATTTTTCTCTTTTGTAGCAAATATAAATTGATGTGAAATAGGAGAGATTAAACATTAAGCACAATGCATATGCTAAATATATTCCGTATTATGTGATTAACAAAAGGGTATTGCTCTCTGTGTGTGTGTGTGTGTGTTATGCGTGCCTGCATGTGTGTGTATGTGTGAGAGAGAGAGAGAGAGAGAGGGGGGGGGAGAGGGAGAGAGAGAAAAGAGACAGACAGACGGACAATAAGAGAGAGGGGGGGAGGGGAGAGAGAAAGAAGAGACAGACAGATACAGACACAAGCCCCAATCGTGTGTAATGAATCATCGATGACATTTATCATTTGAAAAAAAAAAAAAAAAAAAAAATACATATGACTCTGCATGGCTGCGTTTCCTCGCGTTGCCGGGAAATTAATGTGTCTGTTCAGGTTCACATTTCCACATTACGAAGTTAATAAATAAATTTCCATTCCCGTGCCTCGGAGATGTGTTCGAATTCCGTTGCTTTTATTGATGAATGTGTATATGATTTCTCTCCTGTGTTTGCGTATATTTTTTGCATTTTTTGGATTACCTGTTGCCTACTTTGGATTACTTTTTCCTATTCTGGAGTACCATATTACCAATTTTGGATTACCTGTTTTCCCCATATTGGATTCTTTAAAAGCGTTTGGCTTACCTGTGCAGCTATTTTGGATTACTTATGTTTTCTCAAAAGGGATATTCACAGATTTCCAGAGAGCGTATGGATTCTCTGTCTATATATTTGCAGTTGCTAATATGATAACAGTATATTTTCATGTAATTTATGTGTATATCCTTAACTCCATTTCCCATCTCATCCTTGTCAATGCATTAGGAATGTAAGTAATAGACAGAATTTGTTATCAGAGACAGAATTTTTTGTTATGACAACACATTTACATAAAACTTTTATTCGCCTTATGCATGCCAGATACCAGCTGATGTTTCCCCTTATTCCAGGCACAAGAAATGCCGTAATAACAAGGTGTCTCAGATGACGAGATCGGTCTCGGGAATTTCCACACTGGGCGCTGCATATGGCACTGATCACGTGACCTTCCAGCCGCTTTCGAAGAATTATTCCCAGAATCCGCACCAGGCTGTGGCACCCACGTCGCCCCTCAGGCCGGCTTTTGGGTAAAACAATATATATTTTTATCCACTTGTTTTTTGTTTTTGGGTAAAACAATTATATATATATATATATATATATATATATATATATATATATATATATATATATATATTATTCTGTTAATCGTGTTTTTTTTTTTTTTTTTTTTTTTTTTTTTTTTTTTTTTTTGTGTGTGTGTGTGTGTAAAACAATATTTTTTCTTTCTTTCTTTGTTGGAGTTGGTTGGTTTGCATTCCACTTTGTGCATCGCTTGCAAGTGTTATTCAAAAAGGAAAGCACCGAAATATACGTAAGAGTTTGCTAAATTATTTCGGTATTTTAACTTTTCATCTTTTTTTGTGAGTGTGTGAAAACTCTGGGTATCAAGTTTTTTTCTCCCCATATATATATATATATATATATATATATATATATATATATATATATATATATATATAATATTATATAAAATATATTCATATTTGTATAATATATGTGTATATGTAATGAATGTATGTATGCACACAAAAAACACACACCACACCCACACACAACCACCAACCACCACCACCACACCCACATACAAAAAACAAACACAAAACAAAAAAACCAAAAACACACCCCACACCCCACACACACACACACACACACACACACACACACCAACTATATATATATATATATATATATATATATATATATATATATATATATATATATATATGTTATATTTTCACAACTCAACCCCTCTTTAAGGACCGATCTCTCACACAGCACCAACGAAAGAACAACCATAGTGACTGTAGAAAAAGTAGAATCGCCAACAGCACGCTCACTGGTTCTCAGCGAGATCCTCACCGCTTCGCCCAAGAACACGCCGCCACAGGGTTGATTCTTGCACCAAGTATGCCTCCTGCCTTATGCCTGCATGTCCTAGCCGCCAGATGCATGTTCTTTGCGGCACACGACGCACTGTATATGGATGGTTGAACCGTATCCATGTTGACAGATTTAGTAAAAGGTATGAATGAGAATGAGTATTTCTGACGAGGATATACGATGATATAAGTTAAATGCATTTCTTGCATTGTGAAGATACTCATTCTCATGCATACCTTTTTCTGCATATATGGATGGATAGAAAGGATTTTGTTATCAAAGTCTTAACAACTTTTGTTTTACTGGTTAGCGGATCATGTTATCGCAAATCAAAATATAACAATTTTTAATGCATTGCTGGGGGATCGCCTTACCGGAACTTCCTTTATATATATATACAAAACCTTCAGTCACACAAACAAAAGATATATCTATTGGAAATAAAGATAATAATAATAATGGTAATAGTAATAACAGCAATAATAATATTGATAATAATAACAATAAACGACTGTTAACTACAAGTGACTGCCCTAGTCTTGTCCAGAGATTATTTAAGAGACAGATACTAATAAAAAAAGTCTTGTAATATGGCCACAAACGGCTTCCCAATCCCCATTATACATATCACATAAACATATACTCCGATTTTCTTTACTAAACCTGAAGAGAAAAAGATCCGTCTCCTCGTTACAACTTCCGAATATAATATATAGTTTATCCATGACTTTAGTATATCTTCGTTCTTGATTCAGGTTAGAACAACCAATACGTTTCATAGATATAGATAGATACAGATAGATAACTGAAACATCACGATTCACGCCTGTAGTTTTCGTAGCCATGCTTGTATTTTGCTTTATATTTTCATTCATTGATTTGAATGCTAAATTATCTCTACTTACGTAATAAAAAGGCGATGCATGAGTTTGTAATAACTTATTCACGCAAACAACCCCAGGAAAGGCATAAAATCTTTTAATTTTGGCGCAAACTTATTAATACTTATGTAACAACCATTGCAAATCGGTATAAGATTTTCTACTTAACTAATTGCATTTAATTTCGATGACACAGTGCGCATCACCCCTTGCAGGCTTCCGCGTAGGAATGTAGTGCGGTAACAAAATTTATATAATGCATAGAAATATGCATAGTATTGAAATCTTATTATTCATTATTTTTATATATTTCTCGGGGTTTTCTCATAAATGTTAATATATTAGTATTGAAAAGAGACAACTTAGGAGACGAATTCCTTTGCGTTCTTTCAAAATTAAATCACACGCATTAAAAAGAAAGAAAAATTAATATATATATAATATAAAATATATTATATATATATAATATATAAAAATTATATAATACTCTTATTAGTTTAATTACTTTAAAGAGAGCTAAAATATTTTCTTATTTCAAGGGTCATTCTAAGGTTTCTTGACAATCATAAATAACGCTTCCTTTCAACAAGTAATGAATAACCAATAGAGAAAAAAACAACCACCGAAAGTTTCTCACATCAACTTCATTCTGAATTCAATTTTTTAAAACAATCTGTGTCTACAATAAGTAATTAATGATCATATAACAAAATTAAAAATGGAATGAAGCTCCGAAATTTTCTGATTTAAAACCCCCTTGATAATTTCATGCCCCATCAACACACGAGAGCATGAAAGAAATATTTCATAATTCTTAAAGAAATACTGCCAGTCACCTCTTCAGGACGCCAGATTATATATTTCATTTTTATATACCATTATAACAAGCATAAGTGGACTTGATATTTACCCAAAACTGATTCACAATGTATAAGTTAGGAAATCAGGAAAATAAAACTTACTGAATTAAACATTTAAACAGTAAAAGTTTGGAATAAAAGTAACTTTTTTCCCAAACAATCTAACCAATGAAAGTCTCGTTTATTTCTAACCTAGAACATGAGAAAAAATAATTCCAAAAAAAGGTTCTAACCCAAAAATTGTTTTCAGACATTTTCTTGACAGACAATAACTTTTTTCGTTTTAATGTCAATCTAGACGTAAGAAACATTAATTACACTGACATTTCAAAAGTAACATATCTAACAACGTTAAAAAAAAAATCTAATAACATCTGTAAATTTTTGAAAAGGTATACCACATACTATAACTATAGTAGTTTATATATACACACTATTATTGTGTTTACCAGAAACCCTATACCATTAATGGATTTACACTGTGTAACTCTATGTATGTAATAGTGTAAATAAATGTTATTTATAAATTTTCTTCAAAAATTATTAGTCCTGTCTGTGGCAGATGAAAGGAAT
>NC_051420.1:5187917-5190417 GCF_015228065.2 Penaeus monodon
GTGTGTTTTGTGTGTGTGTGGTGGTGTGTGTGTGTGTGTGTGTTTCCCCCCTATTTTTTTTATTCTTCTTTTTTTTTTTTTTTTTTTTATTTTTGTGTTGTATGCGGTCAGCACACCGTTGGGGGTTGTGTCCCGCTGAGCGCATGCCAGTTTCCTTTTTCCTGGTGTCTGTTTTGCTTTTCGTGAATAAACGGGGGAGAGGGGCGCGGGGAGGGGGGGGGCAGTGTGTATGAAACGAGTCTGCGTAAGAAACGATAACACTAGCCTTGCGTCTGTGACTTTGCTGCAGTGAAACGCGGGGCAGACGACAGTGTGCGTAGAGCTTAATCCTTGGTAACCTCTTGAGGGATAGTTTCGCGGTGTGTTTGTGCGAACTTTTATTTGGATTTTGATGTGTGAGGTTACATACATATGAGATTAGTCGTGGATAGTTTGAATTTTGGAATATTTTTGGTCTGTTTGTGAAATATGCGTTGGCTTTCCTTATTTTATAATTGCAGTTGCTAAGGCCACGCTGAGATTACTTCACAAGCGTTCTAATGTGGTATCTATTTCCCTTTTTTCTTCTATGATAACTATTGCGAATAGCTGAGAAGTTAGCTTAGTATACATTACCCACTGAATCTGAGTATAATCCAAGAATGCTGATAATGATGGTGCCAAATATACAAAAGAGAGAGAGAGAGGGAGAGGAGAGGAGAGAGGGGAGAGAGAAAAAAAGAAAGAAAGAGAGGAGAAAAGAGAAGAAAGAGAGAGAAAAAGGAGAGGAAAGAGAGGAGAAAGAAGGGGGAGAAAGAGAGAGAGAGGAGGAGAGAGAAAGAGAGAGAGAAAAAGAAGAGAGAGAGAAGAGAAGAAAGAGAGAGAGAGAAAAGAGAGAGAGAGGGAGAGAGAGACGAGAGAGAGAGAGGGGATAGAGAGAGGAGAGAAGAGAAAGAGAGAGAGAGAGAGAGAGGAGAGAGAGAGAAGGAGAGAGAGAAGGGGAAAGGAGAGAGAGAGGGGGAGAGAGAAAGGGAGAGAGGGGAGAAAAAGAGAAAGAGAGAGAGAGATAGAGGAGAAGAGAGAGAGAGAGAGAGAGAGAGAGAGAGAGGAGAGAGAGAGAGAGAGAGTACTTAATTACATACAGTAGTTATAGTGAGGAGAGTCATAGATCTGATACCTTCATTTGATATCCTTTTGTCTATTTTAGTGAATTCCAGACTCCCCTAGTTGGTTGCTTTATCGTCAATACTTGAATTTCATATCACAATTTTATCAACCATTACCCTTGATATATCATCCGTAAACAGCTCGAAAGAATATATAAAAAAAAAATAAAACCATGATGGTGATGGTAATAGTGAAACTACGGATATTCATGATGATAATGACATATAGACAGTAACAACAATTATACCGCTGTTTTCTTATCAATTTCTGTCCTTCAGAAGCAGGGGTGTGTCAATCTCAATCTTCTCTTCGGCTGCCCAGATAACTTAATCAATCGGAGGGACGGAAGGGTCTAGTTATACAGTAAAGAATAATTGCAACGCGAAGGAGGAAAACATAATTCTTCCAGAAAATTAATAATAAAATGTGAGATTCTTAAGAGACCAGTTACACCCTACCAAATGCAAGAAACTGCCTAAGAGCCTGGGTGTCAGCCGGGTCCAAAGCCTGCGCATATTATATTATTCAGAGGTAACACTCCATTGTCAGGTTGCGTCTTTAATAACCACCTGTTCTTCATACCCACGACAAAGGGGATCCTCTCAGGCGTCGCTGGAAACCCGATCGAAGACGTCGGAACGATTGGCAGCTCCTTGTCCTTGTGGCTATGGAGCTCCTTGCTTGTCTTCTTTGAGGAGGACTTTATAGAGCTTGTAGAGCATTTTACTTGACTTGTTTGAGCAGGACTTGAGAGAGCTTAAAGAGCATTTTACTTTTCTTGTTTGAGTAGGGCTTTATAGAGCTTAAAGACCTTTTTACTTGTCTTCTTAGAGTACGATTTTGTAGAGCTTTTTGTCTATCTTATTTGAGTAGGACTTTATAGAGCTCCTTGTTTCATATTTTTTCTTTGAATTGGGCTTGATAGAGCTCCTTGTTTGGCTTCTCCTTTGGCTTAGAGCACCTTGCTTGTCATCTCCTTTGGGTGGGGCTTTATAGAGTTTCTTGCTTGGCTTCTTTTTTGAGTAAGATTTTATAGAGCTTGTTTGTCTTCTCCTTTAGCGTGGGACTCTATAGAGTTCCTAATTTGTCTTCTCCTTTGACGTAGGACTTCATAGAGCTCCTTGCAAATAACATCAAAATAACAGGCATTAGGACCTCGCCCGATGTGATTACTCGTCGGTAGCAGTGAATATGAAATGAAACCATACCGTGACAGAGTTCATAAAAGGCGAGTTTCTACATGCGTCTTTTTGTGTCTCGTTCTTTTAAAACTGTTGTAAAAAAAAGTGATACACACAAACACACACACACACCACACACAACACACACAACGCATCCCCCACACACACCACAC
>NC_051420.1:5195417-5207917 GCF_015228065.2 Penaeus monodon
AGGAGACGGCCTGCCCCATCTGCCACCTGGACAAGGTCGTCCTTCTGAAGGCGCGAGGACTGTGTAAAGACTCGCTCTTCGACCGCCAGTATTTCCTGACTGAAGACAATGGCTCGGTCGCTTTCACCGGCACGCATTACTCCATGATCACGCGGCATTCGCCTCTCCGCGACGGCCGCGAAAACGCATCTGATCACGGTTTCTGGCAGTTAGCTAGGCTTGACAGGCCCTCAGTCAGAGCCACGCTCCAGATGACGTCGCCGACGCACTATCCCTTCGGCCGAAACGAGTGGGCTGTTCAGAATGACGTCTGTGGCACCGACTCCGAGGTCATCACAATCACGTCTTGCAAGGAACACCAGTTCTCGTGCAGCGACGGCAGCTGCATTGAAGTCCAGCAACGGTGCGACATGGAGCTCGACTGTCCCAGCGGGTCGGATGAGATGGCCTGCGACTTCCTTACGCTCGACCCTTCCTACAACAGCGACAACCCGCCACCGCGCTCGGCCGCCTCCCGCCCCGTCGAGGTCCAGATTCACCTCCACATCTACGCGATAGAGAGCATCGACGTCGACAACTTTGAGTTCACTTGCGAGATTGAAGTGACGACGGAGTGGTTCGACCCCCGCCTGCGCTTCCGACACCTGAACTACGCCACCGAACTCAACTCCCTCAGCGGCGACGGGAGGCTGCCTTGGACGCCTCGGCTGGAGTTCCTCGGGGATGGCTTCACGGCGAGCGACGTCCTGGAGCGGCGGTCGTCCCTGAGCGTGCGGCGGTACTCGGATCCCCTCGGCGACAACGACGAGGAGGAGCAAGCGAGTGAGTGGCCTGGAGGGCCTTTGGTGCATTCAGGGAGGGGAGGGGAAGGTGGGGTCTGTCCTCTATTCGTTCAGGAAGATGCTGATTATTCAACTTGTACATAATTTCTCCCTCTTTGCACTCGATGCAAATATCCAAGAAACTATCGAGTGTCTATTTCATCTTTGATGTAATTATCTCCCTCTCTATTGTTCATACAGAAGGTATTGCACGACTGTCTGCTTCAACCTCTATATAACTGAGCACGGTATTGCCTGTTTCAGTTGCAATATTTACTCGTGATTGCATGTAGTAGCAAGCGTCCTCATAAATAACAAGACTGACAGATAGATTGAAGTTATCCCTCTTCGCTCTTGTTTCAGGCGAAGTTTTCGCGGGAGAAAGAAAACTCACTCTTGCTGATGAGGAAGATGACTGTGACGACATCTTGTCAGTTCGATTTAGAGAAGTTTCCCTTCGATGAACAAGCGTGCTCCATGGTAAGGGGACCGTGTAGGTGTGTGTGGGGAGAGGGGTGTATATATAACTTTTGGTTCATAGGGCGATGTTTGTGGATTTCCAGAATGTTTAATGGTTAAAACAAATAAATGTGCTAGACATCAAAGGTCATATACCACTGTGGTAACTTACTGTGGCGAAAAGGGTAAGAATGGGTTACCGACTAGGATAAGTGGACAGAAGGGAATGAGAAAGAGAAGGAAAGGGAAAGGGGGAGAAGAAAAGACCAGGCACAGTTTGATGAGGCGAGCTTTCTATTAATGCATTTATGTGTTTATCAACTTATCTACTGATCCATATATAAGACTATTCATGTATATAAACATCTGTTTGAAAAATACGCATTGATGTATCTATCAATTAATTCATTAGTCTATTAATTTTTTACCAATTATCAATTCACCTTTCCAGGTGTGTCTCTTTTAATCCATTAATCTAACTATCCATCTATTAATCTGCTTATTGATATATTCATTTATTAAAGAATCTACTTACCTGTCCATCTATTCTTTATATTTATCCATTCCTCTAGATTTTAGAATCAACCTATTCACTTCTATTCATCACTACATCTATTTATCTACTTATCTTTCCATTGATATATCTATTGATCCATTAAATAACGCATCTATTTATCTATCAATGTAAATCTATTATAGCGACTGGTGATATCTGGCATCACACGAGACTATATAAGCCTGATTCCGGACGAGGACGGAATATCCTTCAGCGGGAGACGCAAGTTGCTAGAGTACGTCTTAGTGAAGGAAGAGATAAGCAAGCAAGATGTGGTAAGATCCCTGCCGTAGAAAAATAATAATGAGAGAAATACATAAATGATAGGAAGGATGAATGAGAGAGAGGAAGTAGGGAAGAAAGAGAAAGCCGGAAGGAAAGAAAGAAATGATAGAAAGAAATCAGGGAATGGGAAGAAAAAATGTCGACAGTAACAATAAATCATTAATAATATTAGCATTACTCTCATACTCTTGACATCATATCACTCTTGCCATTATCAGTATGCTAATAAGCAGCTAGACATTGTCAAGAAGAGCACTTCGTTTTTAAACAGCGGTCACCGACTGCCCGAATTCTCAAAAACAGTTTACAATGTCGCACGGCCCCGAAAGCCATCATCGAAACAAAATTAGCCTCCGAAGGCGATACTCGAAGCAAAATGAGCCGCAATGTTATGTCGTCACACATTGTAAAGTACCTTGTAAGATACAGCTGCTCTGGGGCTCTCGTTAGGGTTTGGAACCGGATATAGTACAGTTTATTTCCCGATTACTTAGTCGAAAAAAAAACTTTATTTTACCATAACGTGCCTTTTCCATATTCAATACCGGAGAATTTTAACTGTCTAGCATTTTCTTTGTTTTCCATATTTTATCAGTATTTAAAATCAAAGATGAGTTAAATGTAAATTGAGATGACAGACGACAAACAACGTTTGGTGGCTGCTTATCTTCATGACCGAGCATTGCAGCGTGAAAGACCCTATTATAAGGAACCCGTAGTTTCTCTTCATGAAAAGGATAAGCATTTATTGCAATATCACACATTTTTTAGATTTGCTTTACCATAACCTTTCCAACTTAAACAATACTTTCTAGAATTATTATCCCGATGATCAGTAACTTTTCCGTATATATGTTTCCCCCGACTTACTTTCACATGGAATTATGATTTTTTTGCATGATGCTTCTGAAAAAAAAAAAAAAAAAAGTCAAATGTTAAAAATATCGGAAATATTGTAGATTAAAATTTCACTTTCTTGCCTGAAGACTATTGCTAGTTCGTATTATCATTTTCTCTTTGTGTGTAGGACTTGTACAACGGAAAGTAGGGTTATTCAGGAAAATGAATCATAGTTCGTTCATTTTACATGACTTGGTGGAATCTTATTACTCGGTGGGGGAGACAGTTGCTGGGCCTTCCATGGTGTCGGTGACCTTTGGAGGCGTTGCAGTAAGACGGGTGAAATCCATGGCTTTCCATTGGTTGCTACGTCTAGCAGGCTGACTACTGCTTGGTCAATCGACTAACGATCTGCCCTCTCTTGGTAGTCAATGGAATTAACTTACAATGTAAACATGGGTCTTACAATGTGTTTACTACATTGTAAAACTTTTTCGAGTATAGGTAGCTTACAATGTAAGGAGATTGAAAGGTACGACGCGGTAAGGCGGTTACAATGTCATCGACATTGTAACAGACGGGTTACTCAGACTACTAAAGTCGTTTCAATAAACTGCTTTGCAAAGGCAATAATTTCTAGAAGTGACAATGGAAATGCTGCGAAATAAAGCAAGGTTTCCATACTTTTTTCATATATGGCGACGACCTCTATATTAAGGCAACAAAACACATAACATGGTTCATCACATTCTTATATCATCTACAGGCAACTTCAGCGAGCTCGAGGTAACATGACTACTTAGCACAGCACAACACAGTAACGTGTACACAAAGAGGAAGAGGAAAACAACCACAGTAAGAACTTTCTTACTGTGGCTGTTTTCCTTTTCATAGAGTAAGACGATATAACGTACCTCGTCACAAAGTTACTCCGTACAATTAAACCGGGCTTGAAGTGCAGCTATATAACTGCGCGACAATACACTGCACTACTCTAAACTACTCTGCTCTGCTCTGTTTTATTCTTTTGTACTGTACTCTATTCTTCTCCACATTGCACAAACACAACACACCACACCACAAAAACTCGCAGCACACCATAACAACTTACCGCAAAAGTACCCCATCCACAGGGTAACTACAGCGGCCTCGAAGTGCAGTTGTACCTGGACAACCTTACAAACTACTACATCACCTCCACGTACGTGCCCACCCTCATCATCGTCGTGATCGGCTACCTCGTCTTCTTCTTCCCGATAAACAACTTTAACGAGCGAATAATGGTTGGCTTAACTGGCCTGTTGGTGGAGGCGACCTTCTTCTCACAGGTTCGAGTAGATGGAGTTTTGTTCTGTAATTATTTTTTCATTTTCTTCTCACAATGTGTGTCGATGGTGTCTAATTGGATTTTGTGCAATGGATGTTTATTTTCATTTATTTATTCATTTATTAGCCTTGACTGTCATGGCAATAACTGTTTTGAGGTCTTTACAAGAGAAACATCACTTTTGTGTCGGCGTTTCAAAGTCATGTAAGGAATGAATATTATATATTCATACGCAGTGCATCTATAATAGTATCAGGGTATCCATAAAATAAAACGCTCCTCAAAATACGAGTGGTAACATACATTTCCGAAATATGTCACACGAAGCAGATACGACAAATCCTGTAGATATTCTAATAAGACTTTCACATCCGAAACCTACAACATGCACATGCTGCACATTTATTATTATTATTATTTTTATTCACGTTCCTTATCTCCTGCACGTTATCTGCATCATCTACTCTTACTATAATCATTCTTTAAAATTCTAATTTCCTTCTACACCTCATTTCTTCCTTATCTCATCCTCATCTCTTCTTCATGTCTTTATTTCTTTCTTATCTCTTCCCCATCTCCTCCTTATATCTTCCTCATCTCCTTATTTCTTTCTTATCTCTTCCTCACTTCTTCCTTATCTTTTCCTCATCTCTTCATCATCGTTTCCGAATCTCTTCCTCATCTCCTTATTTCTCCCTTATTTCTTCCTTATCTCTTTCTTATCTCCCTGTCTCTTCCTAATCCCTTCCTAATCATCCGCAGGTGAACTCATCCATCCCTCACACCGCCTACATGAAGCTGGTGGATATCTGGATGGTCTTCTGTATCCTCATCCTGTTCCAAGTCGTGGTGTCGGTCGTGGCCATCCACTGGGTCCTGGTGAGTAGGAGGGGGGGGGGAGTGTGCCGCGTAGTTAGAAAGAAAGAAGAAAGAAAAAAAAAAAGAGAGAGAGTGGTGGGGGGGGGGGGTAGACTTAGAGTGAGGGTTAGAGGGAGAGGGGGAGGGAGAGGGGGGGAGGGGGAGGGAGAAGGGGGAGGGAGAAGGGGGAGGGAGAAGGGGGAGGGAGAAGGGGGAGGGAGAGGAGAGAGAGAGAGAGAGAGAGAGAGAGAGAGAGAGAGAGAGAGAGAGAGAGAGAGAGACAGACAGACAGACAGACAGACAGACAGAGACAGAGAGAGAGAGAGAGATGAAAGGAAGAGTGAAATAATTTTGCTAAAATTGTTAATAAAAAGGAAAAGAAAATTGAAACTCTGCTGGGAAATTAAAAAGATAAATAAATGTATAAGTAAAAAAATCGAAGGTCATGATAATATTAACAATTGAAAGAAGAAGATCAATTTTGGCGAGAACTAGAAAAATAATTGATGATAATGATATCAATAAGTGAAAGAAAAAACTCTGCCGGGAAGGAAAAGATAAATAGATAAATAATAGAAAAAAAAAAAAAATAAAACAGAAAATTGACAGCCTTCTGGGTAGAAAAATCAAACAAACAAAAAAGAAAAGAAATTGGAATAAAAGGTACAACATAAAAATAAAAAGTAGACAAATACACAATAATGAAAAGATAAATTAATGAATGCATCAATATCGTAGAAAATCAAGAGCTTTGTCTAATAACCTGTTAATCTATTTCTTAATTCATCTTATTTGTAGTCATTATAATTATTCTAATTAATTATATTATGTTTCAGCTGTTTCAGTTATATTTTATTGTTATTACTATTTTATCACTATTGATATTATTAGTGCTGTAACATTATCATTATTATCATTAAAATACCAGCGTCATCCTTATTAGTATTGGTATTATTATTATTATTATTATTATTATTATTTTATTGTTATTATTATTATTATTATTATTATTACTATTATTACTATTGTTATTATTTTCCTAATTATCGTCATTACCATTAGAATTACTGTTGTCATTTTCATTTTGATTATTAGTATTATCATTGTTATTGTTCTTTTGTCTTTATTGTTATAAAATGTTAGTTAACATTATCATCATCAGTATTATTGTTATTATTGTTGTCATTATCGTTATAATGATGACAATGATAAAGATGATAATTATAATAGTAATGATAATAATAATAATAATAATAAAATAATAATAATAATAATAATAATAATAATAATAATAATAATAATAATAATAATAATAATAATAATAATAATAATAATAATAATAATAATAATAATAATGATAATAATAATAATATATTATTATTATTACAATCTAATTATTATTATTAAAACAATGATATTATCATTGTTATCATTATAATGATAATGACAACAATAATAACAATAATAAGAATAATGTTATAATTTTTTTTTACAATAACGACAAAACAACAACAGATGTAATAATGATGATCATCATCTTCAGCATTATTAATGTAATTATTATCATCTTTATTATAATTAATATTATCGTTATTATTATCATTTTATTATTATTATTATTATTATTATTATTATTATTATTATTATTATTATCAATATTAGCAGTATCATTATTATTATTATTATTATTATTATTTTTATTATTATTATTATTATCAATGTTAGCAGTATCATTATTATTACTATTATTATTATCAATATCATCATCATCATCATCATCATCATCATCATCATTCATCATCATCCTCATCATCATCATCCTCATCATCATCATCATCATCATCATCATCATCATCATCATCATCATCATCATCATCATCATTAGTGTTATTAGTATTATTAAAGTTTTATTGCAGTTTCTTTTCAAAAGTATATAGGGATAGGAATAGCTGAAACGCAGATGTGTCTTTAAAAGCATTTATCAAGAGATCGTTGATGAATGTGGAATTGCTATTCTAAGCCAAAATATGGTTTAGTATAAAGGGAATTAAAGTAGATTGTATAAAACAAAAACAAAATTGAAAAAAAAAAGAAATGGAACACAACACGGAACGTTTCGATTAAAACAGTGACTCCTACTCGTGCGAAAATGTCAAACGAGGACATAAAAATATCATGTTTTCTTTTAACCCGTTACATTAAAAAAGAAAACAAAAGTTATAGACTGCATTTTTTGGTTATATTTTACTTTTCCTCGTATTTCAGTAGATTAAATTATTGCGGACATACATTCATACCTGCAATACACATATATAAATATTTGTACGGTATAATACAAACAAAACATATAGTTATACATTTAGTATACGTAAAGTGTAAAGTGTAATAATAATCATAATGGCAATGAATGCAAAAAATGCTTGAAAGAGTAATGTGAACAATAATAAAGGTTAATGATTTTGAATACAATAAGGATAAAAATAACAATGGTGATAGAAACCACGGCAGTCATGGTGTTGGCGGTGATAGCAATGATAATAATGATAAAAGATGATGGTGGTTATGATAACACCAGAACACTAGGATTTTTTTTCCTTCCTTTAACGACTAACCACCACCAATAACTACAACAAGTATACAGCAACAGTACTTAATACACCAACATTGACACCAATAATCAAATATATAACCTTAATAAAAAAAAAAAAAAAAAAAAAACGTCATAACGGACCTTCCTCCCCCGCCCAGGAAAAATGGCCTGTGCCGAACGTGGTGCGGGCGGTGGCCAAGGGTCTTCCGAATTCCCTGCGCAGTCCCGAGGAACAGAAGAAGGCGCGGGCGGTGAAGGTGAACCGCTTCTGCAAGATGTTCACGCCCATCGTCTCCGGCGTGTTCCTGCTGGTGTACGCTGGACTCATCACCTTAGGGTAAAAAGGGGAGGAGGTCCAGGGGGCGGGGCGAGGGAAGAAGGGGGAGGGGGAGAGGGGGAGGGGGGGCAGGTGTAATGTTTTTCTTTTTATTTTCTACTTTTTTAAAATCTTAGTTTTGTTCTTTATCACCAATTAATCAGTTTATTTATTTTTATTTATCTATATATTATTATTATCATTATTATTTACTATTATTATTATTATCATCAATATCATTTTTATTTCTATTTATTTTTTTCTTCAAATTCAGACGCAGCTTTTCAGTTCGTGATGTCTGATTACAAGTTGACAGGTTTGTTGGTGAACGATGGCTGTTGGCGATGATGGATTCAGAAGTGACAGGTTGAGGATAATCATTCAAAATACAACATTGCTATTTTGAACATGTTACGGGGTCGCCAAACTCGCAAAGGCACCTTCGCGTCGATAACACACACATACGTATATGTATAAATAAATAAATAAATAAATAAATAAATAAATAAATAAATAAATAAATAAATAAATATATATATATATATATATATATATATATATATATATATATATATATATATATATATATGTGTGTGTGTGTGTGTGTGTGTGTGTGAGTGTGTGCGTGCGTGTGTGTGTGTGTGTGTGCGTGTGTGTGTGTGTGTGTGTGTGTGTGCGTGTGTGTGTGTGTGCGTGTGTGTGTGTGTGTTTGCGTGCGTGTGTGCGTGTGCGCGCGCAGTACATACAATACGCACATCCTGATTCAGTTACGCACATGCAGCTGGATCCTTCTCGGAAAGGGCCTTGGCACATGCGCATGATCACCGTAACGCCATGACTCATATCGATTTAACATTTGTAACCAATTCCTTCTCTCTTTGTCTCCTCTCTCCTTCCCTCCCTTTCTTCCGTCGTTTCTTCCTTCCTTCCATCCTTCTCCCTTCCCTCTCTTTCCATGTCTGTTATGAAAGGACGTTATTTTTGTAAATAAAACTGTAAATCTCTCTCTTTCTCTCTCCTTGTCACTCCCTCCTTCATTCCCTTCTTTTCCCCCATTCTCCCCCCCTCTCTCTCTCTCTCTCTCTCTCTCTCTCTCTCCCTCCCCCCCCCGCTCTCTCTCTCTCTCTCTTTTTCTTTCTCTCTCTCTGTCCCCCTCCCCCCCCGCTCTCTCTCTCTCTCTCTCTCTCTCTCTCTCTCTCTCTCTCTCTCTCTCTCTCTCTCTCCTCTCTCTCTCTCATCCTTCTCTTTCTTTCACTCTCTCTTGCGAAAGTTTTCTCTCCCCCCTTCCCCCTCTCTCTTTAATTGTTTTATATCAACGAAATGATTATGCCATTTCTGTCATGTTTTAAATCATCGTGGTAATGTATTTATAACCATCCATACTTGTTGCATAACCTGCTCGTTCCTTGTTGGTTTGTATCTTTAAATCTAATTTTCTGTGTCCGTTTAAGTATAACCTATGTCAATTTTTGCTTTTGTTGTTGTTGTAGTTGTAGATAAATTTTTGTAAGATATTAGATTGCTCGTTTTCCCTTAGCTTACAACCGTATATATGGTATGGAAGGTTGTAAGCTGCAGTGAAGGAAGACCAGCCATTTTTGATGTACAAACTATGGTAGCTTTTATGTGCTCGTAATCCTGTTGTTTTGAATGTTGAATGTAAATAAAAGGTGATGATTCCAAAAATTAAAATGTTTCATTGTTTATAGACCGTGAGGTATTGATATTTAGAAGGGTAAGGGAGAGAGAGGAGGAGAATAGGGGGGGGGAGAAAGTGAGAGAGGGAGGAAGAGAGATAACACGTAAATGGTAATCATTCCAAAAATAAAATGTTTAATTATTTACAGACGGCGAGGTATTGATATTTAGACGTTAAAGCTTCTTCCTTATGGTTTATTATTATCTTTATCATTATTACTACAATTATCATTATCATCACATATATCATTACCATTGTTATAAATATTGTGATTGTTGTTATTTTATTGACTTATTTTCTACATGCTCGAATTAACCCTTTCTTCATTATGCATTTATTATTAGTTAATTCGCTAATAAATACTTAGTATTAAATGAAATGTGGTTATATGATATGGATTTTTGAACTAGACTTCATAATTTTGGCTCTGATGTTCATTTCCAATCTACAAAGGTATTAGAAAGCAGATATGAAAAGGATTTATGAGCAAGATACATTCACAATCTTACAAACTTACTTATATTCTGTAAAAAAAAAATGCAAACGCATTTCCAAGGACGTGATATTATCAAAGGACAATATATATATATATTTTTATATATATATATATATATATATATATATATACATATATATATATATATATATATATATATATATATATATATATATATATATATATATGTATGTATACACACACACACACACACACACACACACACACACACACACACACACACACACACACACACACACACACACACGTACATACATACATGCATACATACATACACACACACACATATATATGTGTGTATATGTGCATATATGTATTTACGTACTTATGTATGCATGTTTATGCATGTACACATACATGCATACATACATACATGCACACACACACACACGCACACACATATGGACAAATGAAAGATACATATGAATAACAAAGTACGTATATGGGATCTCAAAAGATTTACCTAAATTTTGGCAGCTGTCCAGATAGTTATGGAAGATCACAAAAGAATAAATATTGCAAATAAAACTATCGAGATTGTAATAAAACTGGAATGATATGACAATAAAAGATGCATCTCGCAAAAAAAATCTCCCTCGTGCATTTCGGATGTTTAAGACGGGAGTTTAGAGGCCGGAAAGCAGATTTCGGGAGCACACGTGAAGATTCGGTAGGCCAAGGGGAGATTAGTGGCCAAAAGATGCCTTTGGTTGTCCAAGAGAAGATTCGGCAACTCAAAACAGGATTCGAATAATTCTCGAAAAAGTCGGGGCGCTGAAGATGACTCTGAAGGGGCGCTGAGGACTCGCAGTTTAGGGCTGATTCTATCCAATCCCAAAAGAAGATTCACTGACCCAAGAAAAGATTTGATTTCTTGTAAAATCTCGGTAGTCCAAAATAAAACCGAATGACCTGCAAGACGATCTGGTGGCTCAAAACAAGATTCGGTTACCAAGAGAAGATTCGGCGATGCAAGAGAGGATCCGTTGGTCCAAGAGAAGATTCAGTGACCAAGAGAGATGGTCCAAAAGAAGACTTGGGTTGCCCAGAAAAGATTCGGCAACCCAAAAAGAGGATCCGATGACCCAAATGAAGATTTCGGTAGCCCAAGATTTGTTGTCCTAAAAGCAGATTCTTCGGCCAAGGAGAAGAGTCACCCTCAAGAATCTTGGTCGTGAGGCGCGGAAGATGACTCAGCAGAAGACACCGACACCTCGAAGGCTTAGGCACAGAAGAGGAGTCAGGGAGTTTACGCTTAGGACTGTCCGATGGGTGGCAGGGGGGCAAGAGGCATATTCAGAGCTGGAGGTGACCTTTCTCTGTTGGCGGTGGGAGAAGGCTGTGAGTAACGTACTTTTATAGCATATCTGTTAATCAGTCAGAAATATTGATGGCTGCTATTATTATCGTCATTATCATTATCATTGATATTAATATTATTATTATTATTATTATTATTATTATCATTATTATTATTATTATTATTATTATTATTATTATTATCATTATCACTACTACTACTACTGTTACTACTTCTACTACTACTATCATTATCATCATCCTTATTATCATTATTTTTTTTTCTATTGTTGCCATCCTTATCATCATCATCATTATCATTGTTATTATTATTATTATTATTATTACTGTTACAATTAATGCTCTTGTTTTTATCATTGTTATTACTGTTTCTATTGTAGTGATAATAGTGACAATGATGATCGGAACAGTAATAAAGATAAAGCTGATGATAATGTTAATGATAACAAAATTATTCATCATTCTTATCATTATTTCATTACTTGATAATACCAATACTACTGCTACCACTACTACTACTATTACTACTACTACTACTACTACTAGTACTATTACTCCTGCTACTACTTCTGCTACTACTATTACTACTGCTACTGCTACTACTACTATTACTACTACTGCTACTATTACTACTATTATTACTACTACTACTGCTGCTACTACTACTATTACTATACTACTACTGGTACTACTAATACTACTATTACTGCTACTACTATTACTACTACTACTACTACTACTACTAAAGTTCCCTGCCGAAGATAACCGATGCATAGGATGTCTCATTGCCTCTCATTTTCCATATATATTTTACGCTGCCGAACCACAACGTGTGAATCGGACCTAAATGTTACTACACAGCCTAAATCTGCCAGACCTCGCCGGGGACGTGGGCACTCCTGTCTGTAGATG
>NC_051420.1:5215417-5230417 GCF_015228065.2 Penaeus monodon
CAAAATAACGTTGATTTTTTTTCTCGTTTTCAAGCTGAATTTTGAAAGTATTGAATTATCGAGTAAATTATAAGGAAAACCGATATTATAACCTTTGGATATCATAGCAATAATAGATCAGCTTATAAGAATGACATTAATAGTGATAATAATAATAGTAGTAGTAATGACGTTAATAATAATAATAATAACAACAATAATAATGATAATTATAGTAATAATAGCAATGATAATAATCATAGTAATAATAACAATGACAAGAAATAATAACGGTAATAATAATAATAATGAAAATCACAATGAAAACAAATCATTACTTGAGTATGTGTGCTTGTATTGATACCTCTCTTTCTGTTGATATCATTGCCATTCGCATATTATTTAGCAATATCATTACTATTATCATTATCATTTCATTCAAGTTTTATTTAGGTTTTCACTATTTCATATTTATAAGCATTAGTATGACTCATCACCATAAACATTACCATAAATGTATGTTTTATTATTGTAATTACCATTATTATTACTATTATCATCATTATTAGTAGTATCAATGTTATCGGAATAGCTGCCACATTTAATATTACTATCTTCGTTGTCGATATCATTATCATCATTCATAACATTATATAACTTTTCAATAAAGCTATCATTCCTTATCAGTCCTTTTGCTATCTGTCATTAATGTTACTCTTATTATTTCATTATCAATATCAGGAATATCTTTAATGATTTTATCATTATTAGTATTCTACTCCTGTTTTCTTTTTCTTTATCATCATTGCTGCTGCTGTTGCATTACTATTATGAACTATTATCATGTGAAAGTTGTCGTTGTTAATGTCACACACACACACAAACACAAACACAAACACAAACACACACACACACACACACACAAACACACACACACACACACACACACACACACACAACACACACACACACACACACATCGTCATGATCATTACATTTTCACCGTTTTATCACACACTATTTTTGTTATCTTATTAAGCACTTCCCTCTTTAAACTCCATGCAGGATTGTAGAACACATGGGTTTATTATTTTTATTGTTCTCCAAACAATCAAAGCACAACCACAATCAACATATTTAACAATACATTACTATATGTACAATACACCTAAATGATTAACATTGCCTATATGGGTGTATTCCCATTTTTCTTGTTAGATGAAGTCAGCAGTCAAAATTGTGAAGATTTTGCAATAATAAGAAACAGATGTTAGCATTATATACAATAAAGATGTTGTGATTCCTGTATTATTTTGAGACTCTTGCAACATGCCTTGGCATAGTCAGTGACTTTCTCATTGAGTAAAAAAGTGAGAGTTGGATTGTATGGCTGAGAGAATAGGTACACTTGGGTCCGTAGTCATGTACTGTATAAAAAAATATATAAATGGAAATGAAAATCTCCACAGCGCCAGAGATGTATTTGACGTGTTTCGACTAAATCCGTCATCTGAAGAAAAAAAAATATATATATATATAATATACATAATATATACAAACCCCACACCCACACACACCACACACCACCACACACATCACGCACACAACAACACACACACAATATATATATATATATATATATATATATATATATATATATATATATATATATATATATATATATATATCTGAGGACTATATGGTCGAAACGCGTCAGATACATCTCCTGTGTTATGAAGATATTCTTACTTATTCCTACCTATTTCTACATATCTCGCAATATTGCATGTAGAAAATGTATGAAAAGTGGAATAGGAATTATTTTTTTATTCATGACGAAGGTATTGCAATGAAGTTAATGACATTTTTGCCTTTAATTTGTTCATACATTGGGTTTTATTGCTAACATGGCGAATTACGTATCTTCTGGCATAACGAATAAATTAACGGCAATTATAATTCATATTCGCTGCTATGATTGTCGTTGCATTCCTTTGATGCCCCAATAACTTTTCAAGCTTTCTTAGTATAGATGACTCCATACCATTGAATTGACAACTTACTGATAGAATTAGTAAGCATATTGATAATATACAAGATTAATGACAACATATATGGTGAAAATTAATGATCTTCATGAAAACATTAGCTATCGTTTTAATTATGCAACATATATCCTTCACAATATAGTAATTAGATATTCTCTGTAGCAACAAATTCCCTTCAGGAAGTTATTATTAGGGGCCACTTAACATAACTAGCCGCGAGCTTCAACAGGGGAAATGAATATTAGTTATATAACAGCAGCTGTATGCAATAGCTAATAGGGGTCTTTTTTGCAGCATCCCGAAACCCCTGACACTTTGATACACTGATAATGTATCATGGCCGCTACAAAATACGATATCAGCAAAGTATATACTGACAAAGTTTTGAAAAAAAAAGTTATTTCCAAATTTCACTAAAAAGTCAACAGAAAACCATTAGAGTACCTAATATACTAGTATGTTTTTTTAATAACAAACAAAACATTGTGGAAGCTTCATATAAAATGGTACACCCGACTACTCTGCATTTTATATTGTTTATACACACCACTCTTCGCTTCGTAAGGCTGTGGAGAATGTATATCTGAGATTCAGTCTTTTTTTTATTACATACCACTGTTCTTCATACGAAGAGTGGAAGTTGTAAAAGGTTTTGCATCTTATTGTATCCACTGCCAGTGAGCTCAGTGTTCAAATAGTCTGAATCTGAGACAACTGGATAATTCCAGTGATCACGGGCATTTGCTTGTCGTTTACCTGAATTCTATCAACAAATCAAGATATATTATTTTCGTTTATATATTTTTTAGCCTATAAGGTTATACCATGAGGTACAGAATGGTTTTGAAGACCCTTCATCTCACCGAAGTTAATGCAAAGTGTCAACAAGTACAAGAAGATAATTGTTCTAAATCTATGTAAGCATTCTATGAGCGGACAGAAAACCTCTTTGTCTGTCGGAAGGTTAAGAAATACTGAAATTACATATTATTTACTTAACATAACAAATTTACCCAAACACACACCTGGTGCATTAATGTCAGGTACCCAAAATTTATATATAAATACCAGCATGAACATGATTATTAGGGTCCAGTTTTAGGAAAGGCAATCTGGCAACTCACCCCGGACTCTGGAGTACTCCAAACCACCAAGTGTGTTTTTAGTCCAAGCGGCGAACATTGATAATTACAGGTCTCTTTTGTAGCATCCTGAAACCCTTAACACTTTCATAGATTGTTTGAAATTGTATCATGATCGCTACAAAACACGAAGTCATTGATGTTGATATTAACATACAAAGTAGAGTATTTAATATCAACATCATCATCAAGGAGCTAACACCGACGGGGGCGCAAAGCCGCATTCACCCTTCTCTTCCAGCCACGAGGGTCCCTCACAGGTCTCCAGGCTGGCTCTTGGCCCATCTCTAATTCCTCGCGACAGTTCTCGTCGAGCTGCTCCAAGCCATGACCTCCTGGTTGTCTCACAGGCCTCCTCCACCCAGGATTGTCTCGCAAAGAGACAACCAGATGGGCAGGGTCATCCACAGGGAAACGAGCTAGGTGCCCATATAGCATGAGTTGGCGATCCCAGATTATGCAAGTAACAGGTCCCATACCAGTGTCTCGATGTAGCTGTCAGTTGGACACGTGGTCCTGCCAACTGTACCCCATGATCCGGCGAAGGGACTTATTACAAAAGGCAGCAAGACAAGACTCCAAGGCCCTAGATAGCGTCCAGATGTCGCTTCCATAGAGCAAAACTGGCAGTATCAAAGCCTTGAAGACATGTAGCTTGGTCCTTCTGCATAGGTACTGACGTCTCCAAATGTTCTTGCTGATTGAAATCAAGGCTCCTTTTGCCAGACCAATTCATGTACTGACTTCTTGGTCTGACAGCCCAGAAATATGGACTATGCTACCAAGGAATGCAAAGCTCTCTGTGACTTCAACGTCTTCACTGCAAGCATGGATCGACTGAACGGGTATCCCCTAACAGGCCTTCATAGTCCTGAGTCTTGGTCTTGGTTCAGGAGACCTCTAGGCCTAAGGGCTTCGCCTCATTGCTAAATGCATCAAGAGCCACCAGGGACTCCAGGGACTCAGATAGGATAGCAACATCATCGACAAAGTCAAGGTCTGAGACCATGATATTGCCCAGTGTTGCTCCACTCTGACTTTGGGTAGTAGCTCTGCCCATTATCCAGTCCATCCAGCCGTTGAAAAGTTTTGGTGCCTTGCCTCGCCCCTGAATTAACAGGGAAGTTTGACAGCCCCCACCGCACTTTACAGCACATTCAGTACCGGTATATAGGCTTGCTATTATGCCAATAATCTGCATCGGAATTCCCCTGAGTCTCAGGATCTCCCATAGCGATTCTCGATGCACCTAGTCAAACTCCTTCTTGAGGTCGATGTAGGCTGTAAGCAACCCACGACCAAACAGGAGTAAATCCAGACTGTTCTGGTCTCTGGTGCCTTAGTAGGTGGTCGCGGATCCGTTTTAGAAGAATGTGGGCGAAAACTTTGCCTGGTATGCTGAGCAGTGTAATGTCACGGTAGTTGCTACAGTCCCAATGATCCTCTTTCCCCTTCCAGAAAACACATTTTGCAAGACTGTGAAAACTATTGAATGTATTACTCAGGTGAAGTAAAATTTTTTTTGCATGAGGTTTTGCATATTATCATATATACCGCGAATGAGCCACCGTGCCCAAATCAGGCAATTGGATAGTTCCAATGATCACTTAATTATCATTTAATTGAATGAATTATGTCAACAAATCAAGATAAATGGCCTTTTTTAGAAAAACAGAACGATTTTGAAATTCTTACCATGTTCTTCCAATGACTGTCGTGATTGACTTAAATTTTACCATATCGAGTAACATATAGATACGGAAATTTTATGCACCTCTATAAAAGAAAACTTGTATCAAGAACCTTACGATATGATTTGTAATTAATGAAAATATAAATCCCTACGTGAGACTATGTGAAATATATATGAAAAAAAAATAAAAATCACGCTCTGATTAGTTGGCCGGAGAGTATCAAATTGTTTGAAGATAGAAGCATATAATATGATACAAACCAAAAAGATGTTTCGGCAGGTTCCAGTAATGTGCACATAAAGGGCAAACATGTATTAAAGTGTATCAACGTATTAGGGGTTTCGTAGATGCTACAAAAAAGGCCTTAGGTTTATAAATTTTTGTGCTATTATTATCTCAATATTTATATTACTTAACACCTCTTCTCAGAGACTTTGTGAATTGGAATGATCCAGAATCTGAGGTGAGTTGCCTTTTTTTCTTTTCCTGGGATAAGATGGAGTGCATTGCAAAATGCCAAGGAAATATCACCTCAAGATGTGGTTTGTAAAAATACTAAAATGAAAATAGAGAGAATACGTATACATAATGTCAAGTTTTATATATATATATATATATATATATATATATATATATATATATATAATATATATATATATATGGTTAATTTACATTATTATAATGTAGCCTGTTTCACGTTATGTATAAGACCACTGAAGTACAAGAAGGTATCTAATAACTGTCTTATCTCGCACAGACAGGCTAATTTGAATTAAATAACGTTTATTTACACTATTTACATACATAGAGTTACACAGTGTAAATCCATTAATGGTATAGGGTTTCTGGTAAACACAATAATAGTGTGTATATATAATCTACTATAGTTATAGTATGTTATACCTTTTCAAAAATTTACAGATGTTATTAGATTTTTTTTTTATGTTGTTAGATATGTTACTTTTGAAATGTCAGTGTAATTAATGTTTCTAGATTGATATTGCAACGAACAAAGTTATTGTCTGTCAAGAGAATGTCTGAAAAACAATTCTTGTTAGAATCCTATTTTTGGAATTATTATTTTTTCTCATGTTCTAGGTTAGAAATAAACGCGACTTTCATTCGTTAGATTGTTTGGGAAACGAGTTACTTTCTATTACCAGAACATTACTGCTTATGTTTAATTCAGTTTAATTCATTTTTCCTGACTCCTAACTTATACATGTGTGAATCAGCTTTGATAAATATGAAGTCCACTTATGCTTGTTATAATGGTATATAAAAATGAAATATATAATCTGGCGTCCTGAAGAGGTGACTGGCAGTATTTCTTTAAGAATTATGAAATATTTCTTTCACTGCTACTCGTGTGTTGATGGGGCATGAAATTATCAAGGAGGTTCAATCAGAAAATTTCGGGGCTTCATTCCATTTTTAATTTTGTTATATGATAATTAATTACTTATTGTAGACACAGATTGTTTAAAAATTTAGAATTCAGAATGAAGTCGATGTGAGAAACTTTCGGTGTTTTTTTTTCTCTATTGGTTATTGATTACTTGTTGAAAGGAAGAGTTATTTATGATTGTCAAAGTTAACAGCCATGATAAGAATGACCTTGATAATGAAGTAAATATATTTTCTTCAGCTTCTTTCTTGGCTTCAGAAAGGTAATTGAATCTTCGAAAATAAGGCAAGAATATTAATTCTCATAATTATATATATATATATATATATATATATATATATATATATATATATATATATATATATATTCTTTCTTTTTAATAGCGTGATGATTAATTTTGAAAGAATCGCAAAGGAATTCGTCTCCTAAGTTGTCGTCTTTTCAATACTAATATATTAACATTTATGAGAACCACGAGAAATATATAATAATAATGAATAATAACGATTTCAATACTATGCATATTTCTATGCATTATATAAAAGTTTAGTTAGCCGCACTACATTCCTACGCGGAAGCCTGCAAGGGTGATGCGCACTGTGTCATTCGATAAATTAGATGCAATTAGTTATGTCCATTTCCAGGGGTGGTTTGGGTGAACCAGTTAAGTAGAAAATCTTATACCGATTTGCAATGGTTGTTGCATAAGTATTAATAAGTTTGCGCTAAAATTTAAAGATTTTATCCCTTTCCTGGGGTTGTTTGCATGAATAAGTTATTACAAACTCATGCATCGCCTTTTTTTTATTACGTAAGTAGAGATAATTTAGCATTCAAATCAATGAATGAAAATATAAAGCAAAATCAAGCATGGCTACGAAAACTACAGGCGTGAACTGATGTTTCAGTATTATCTGTATCAATCATATCTATGAAACGTATGGTTGTTCAAACCCTGAATCAAGAACAAAAGATATAAAAGTCATGGTAAAATATATATTATATTCGGAAATTGTAACGAGGAGACGGATCTTTTTCTCTTCAGGTTTAGTAAAGAAAATCGGAGTATATGTTTATGTGATATGTATAATGGGGATTGGGAACTTTTGTGCCATATTTTAAAATTTTTTTTATTGTTTGTTTTTTTTTAAATTCTTGGACAAACTGGGGCAGTCACTTTAGTTAACAGTCTTTTTATTTTTTATTATTACAATATTAATTGCTGTTTTTATTACCTTTATTATTATTATCTTTATTTCCAATAAAATATCTTTTTTTGTGGACTAAAGGGTTTTGTTATATATATAAAAGGGAACCCGGTGGGCGATCCCCCAGCAATATTAAAAAATTGTTATTTTTTGATTTGCGATACTGACGCAACCCATAAAAAAAAAATTTTTAAAGATTGAAAACAAAACCCTTTTCTATCCATCCATATATGAAAAAAGTATAAAGAGATGAATTTTCACAATGCAAAAATGCATTTTAACTTATTCTCGATATCTCGTCAGAAAAACCTTCTCTTTTTCTACCTTTTTACAAAAATCGTAACTGGATACGGTTCAACCTCCATAATGCGTGTGTGCCGCAAAGAAATGTTGGCGGCTGGGGACAGCAGCATAACAGGAGGCAATTTGGTGCAAGAATCAACCTGTGGCGGCGGTTTTGGGCGAAGCGGGAGGATCTCGCTGAGAACCAGTGGGGTGCTGTTGGCGTTTATTTTTTCTAAGTCCTAGGTTTTCTTTCGTTGGTGCTGTGGAAGATCGGTCTTAAAAGGGGGGGGTTGATTTGTGAAAAAAATTAAAATATATATATATATATATATTTTTAATATATATAATTTTTTTTGTGTGTGTGTGTGGTGGTGGGTGTTGGGGTGTGTGTGTGTTTTTGTGTTTTTGATTTTTTTGGTTTTTTTTTGTTTTTGTGTGTTGGGGGGTGGTGGGTGGTGGGTGGTTTGTGTGGTGGTGTGTGTGTGTGGTGCATACATACACATTACATAACAAATATTAAAAATATGAAAAGAAATATAATTATATATATATATATTATATATATAATATAAAATTATTAATATTATAATATATATTGGGGAAAAAAAAATGATACCCAGATTTTTCACAAAACCCAAAAAAAAAAAGATAAAAAGTAAAAATACCGAATAATTTAGCAAACTCTTCGTATATTTCGGGCTTTCTTTTGAAAAACCTTGAAAGCGATGCACAAAGGGAAGCAAACCAAACCAACTCCAAAAAGAAAAAAAGAAAAATATTGTTTTACACCACAAAAAAAAAAAAAAAAAAAAAAAAAAAAAAAAAAAACAAAAAAAACAAGATTAACAGAAATATATTTTTAAATATATAAAATATTTTTAAAATTTTTTAATTAATAATATATAAAAAATAATAAATTGTTTTCCCCCAAAAAACAAAACAAGGGAAAAAATTATATTGTTTTACCCAAAACCGGGCCCTGAGGGGGGACGTGGGGCCACAGCCTGGTGCGGATTCGGGGAATAATTCTTCGAAAGCGGGGGAAGGTACGGATCGTGCCAATCAGCGCCCAGTGGGGGAAATTCCCGAGACCGATTCGTATCTGAGAACCCTTTGTTTTTAGGGGCATTTTTTTGTGCCGGAATGGGGGAAAAACTCAGCTGGTTTGGCAGTAAGGGCGAAAAAAAGTTTGAAATTTGTTTTGCCCAAACAAAAAATTCTGTCTTGATAAAAAATTCTGTTTTTATTACTTTCCCAATGCATTAAAGGATGAGAGGGGAAAGGATTTAAAGGATATACACATAAATTACAGAAAATTACTGTTATCATATTGCAAACTGCAAAATTAGACAGAGAATCCATATCTCGGGAAATCTTAAAATATCCTTTTGAAAAAAACTAAAACCCAAAAAATAGCTGCACAGGTAAAAACGCTTTTAAAAAATCCAAATGGGGAAAGGTAACCCCAAAATGGAATATGGTACCCCGAATAGGAAAAAGTAATCCAAAGTAGGAACGGGTTAAAAAAAAAAAATGAAAAAAAATATCGAAAAACACAGGAAGAATCATATACACATTCATCAATAAAACAACGGAATTTGAAAAAAATCTCCGAGGCACGGAAGAAAATTTAATTTTTTTAACTTCGTTTAAGTGGAAATGGAAACCGAACGACACATTAAATTTCCGGCAACGCGAGGAAACGCAGCCATGCGGTCATTTATTTTTTTTTTTTTTTTTTTAAAAAAAATGTCATCGATGATTCATACACACGATTGGGGCTTGTGTCTGATCGTCTGTCTTTTTCTCTCTCCCCCCCCCCCCCCCCCCCCCCCCTCTTTTTTTGTCCGTCTGTTTTTGTCTTTTCCTTTTTCTCCCTCCCCCCCCCCCCCCCTCTCTCTCTCTTTTCTCTAACCCCACCCCAAAACACACAAAGCAGGCACCTAAAACCACACACACACAAGGCAATACCTTTGTAATCACATAATACGGGAAAATATTTAGCATACATTTTGCTTAGTTTTTCTCTCCTATTTTAATCAATTTATATTTTCTACAAAAAAAAAATAAAAAATAAGCAGCTTTTTAACATTTCACACCATTTTTTTTTTTTCTTCATAAAGCGATTATAAATTGGACATAATAGTTTTTCTTTATGGTAGGAGCACGAGCATTAGTTTCACTGTTTTTTGGGGGGGTGGTCCTGTGCAAATGTGAAAAAAAGGCGTATTACATAAAAAACCATGGAAAAACAGTGAGAATATTTCACATACATTTATATGGTTAAAAAATATTAATGATATATAATTTTTATATTAATGTAATTATATATATATATATATATATATATATATTAATAATATATTATAATATAAATTTAAAAAATATAAAATTATTTTATATATGTATACAAATTTAAATATTATTATTATATTATATATATATATATATTTAAAAATATTACACCATATTATAATTTGTTAACACACCCCATTTATGTTATTATTTATAATATATAAAAAATTATATTTATATTATAATATATATATATATATAAAATCAAAAAAAAAAACATAATTGTTTTGTTTGTTTATTTCAACATAATATACAAAAATTATAATATATTTATATTATAATTTTATATATAAATATATATTTAAAATTTTGTTTAAAATAATAAAAAAAAACAAAAAAGTAATGTATATATTCTAATATATAATTATTATTTACACAACCAAAACACACAACATTATAAAATATTATTATAGTATATTAATGTATATAAATTATATATTTTTTACATATTATTTTTACACAAAAATACAACCCCCACACACACACACAAAACCCCCAAAACCCCCACCACCAAACACACACATATATATATATATATATATTTTTATATATATATATATAATATTAAAAAACCCCCAAAAAAAAAAATATATAAATATATATATAATATTATTATATATAATAATATAACATAATATATATATGTAATAATATATATGTATATAAATATAAAAATATATAATTTTATACAAATAAATATATATATATATATATAATATTATTACTATATATATATATATATATATATATATATATATATATATATATATATATATATATATATATATATATATATATATAATCATTAAGGGGCTAACGCCGACGGGATCGCATGGCCGCATCCACCCTTCCAGCCACGAGCAAAACTAATAGTATCAAAGCCTTGAAGACACGTAGCTTGGTCCTTCTGCATAGGTGCTGACATCTCCAAATGCTCTTGTTGATTAAGTTCAAGGCTCCTGCTGCCAGGCCAATCCATCTACTGACTTCTTGATCTGACAGCCCAGAAACATGGACTATGCTATCAAGGTATGCAAAGCTCTCTGTGACTTCAATGTTCTCACTCCAAGCATGGATCGACTGAAAGGGTTCCCCTAACAGGCCTCTCTAAAGTCCTCCAAAGCCCAAGGGCTTGGCCTGATTGCTAAATGCTTCGAGATTCACCTCCAGTGACTCCAGAGACTCAGATAGGATAAGATCATCGTCGGCAAAGTGAAAGTCTGAGACCCTGATATTGCCCAGTGTTGCTCCACACTGACTTTGTGTAGCTCTGCTCATCATCCAGTCCATGCAGGTGTTGAAAAGTGTTGGTGCAAGGACACCGCCTTGCCTCACCCCTGAATTAACAGGGAAGAAGATCGACAGGCCCTCACCACACTTTACAGCATTTTAAGTACCAGTATATAGGCTTGATATTAGGCCGATAATCCATGTTGGAATTCCCCTAAGAATCTCGTGATGCACCGAGTCAAATGCCTTCTTCAGGTCAATGTAGGTTGGAAGCTACCCATGACCAAACTCAAGACGCCGTTACACAATTACTCGAAGCGCTAGGATACTGTTGTGGACTTGCCAGGAGGGAATTCAGACTGCTCCGGTCTCTGGTGCCTTAGTAGGTGGTTGCGGATCCATTTCAGAAGAATGTGTTTGAAAACCTTGCCTGGTATACTGAGCAGTGTGATGCCACAGTAGTTGCTACAGTCCTAATGATCCCCTTTCCCTTTCCAGAGAGGATGACCATGCCCCTCAACAGGTTAGAGGGAATGGAACTAGACTGCCAGATGGCAGTCAAGACTGCATACTAGTCCCGTGCATAGGCTCACCACCAGCCTTTAGCAGTACAGCAGGGGTATCACATATGCCTGTGGCTTTCCCACTCTTCAGCTTAGAAATCGCCATCCTAACCTCAGTTACGATAGGAAGTTTCTCTATGATGGGTGGGTTCAGCACAGGTATTGTGATACCATTTACATCCGAGCAATTGTTGGAGGGTCTACTTGGCACAGATGCTCAAAATACTCCGCCCAACGTTCACGAACCCCAACATGATCTGAGATCATCTGTCCATCCACTGAGCAGATTGCAGTCATCTGCAAGGAGGGCTTAGAGTTCAGCTTACTCAGGGTTTGGTAGGTAGGGCGAAGGTCTTGGTTTACCAAGAAATGGCCCTCAACCTCCTCAGCAAGATTCATGATGTACTGTTCCTTGTCCCTTCTCAGCAATGTCTGAGCCCTACGCATGAAGGAACAGCACAAGTCCTGAGCCATGCTACATGCTTCAGTGGCCTCTAATGTCTCCAGGGAGATGAAATTCTGTCTTGTCCTCGGGTATATGCCAATACGCCTCCCACAGTCTGTGAAACTGCGAAACACCCTGGAGTGGCCACTGGAAGGACGACGAGTTTGAAATGCACCCGTAGGATGGTCAGTGCCACAGAACTCGGCACTCTGCCAAAGCCTGCAATACTAAAGGATCCTCCAGAAAGTGCTGACAAGAATGTGGTCAATCTCCTTGGCCACAGTACCTGTATCGTAAAACCATGTCCAGCGATGCGGGTTGGAGTGCTGATACCAAGAGCCAGAAATCCTCAATCTCTGGGATCTAGCAAAGTCCTGGAGAAGGAGGCTGTTCTCACTGCTGGGATCAGCTCCTGAGCCATGGGGGCCAACAATCATCTCATAGCCAGCTTGATCAAAGTCGGATACTGCACTGAAGTCGCCCAGGACAATGCAAATGTCTTGCTGGGGACAACTGTCTGCCACGGATGTGAGTTTGGCAAAGAATGCTTGTCTCACATTGCAAACATTGATAGGAGCGTACACAGCAATAAGAGACATGAAGCCAAAAGCAAGCTTCAGTCTCAATGCCATAATACGCTCATCAACCGGTGTTACTTCAACTACCGAGGGTTGAAGTCGCCTGGAGATGGGTATGGCTACTCCCTGGAGGTGATAACCATCGCCATGGCCCGACCAGTAGTAAGCGTACCCACCCATACTGATCGTGCCGCCGCCAGGTCTTCTCACCTCCGAGAGGGAGGCCACTTCAACTCCCAGCCGCTTCAGTTCCCTTGATAGGAGCAGGTAACCGTCGTCCTGCAAAGTACCGGATGTTCCAAGCGCCTCCGGATAGCTCGCCTGAGGTTAAGCCACCTCTGCTCCCCCGCCGACGGCGACCCATATATATGTATATATATATATATATATATAATTTATATAAATAGTTACACACACACTACACACCTCATAATACACACACACCACTGCACACAACCATATATATCATAATCTCGTATATATAGTGTTAATATGCATTAACCCCCATATATTCATTTATATATACATATATATTCATATATGTCTGTATATATGTGTATATATACATCTATACATTTATATATACACACTATATTTGCATATATATATATATATACATATATATACATATATAATCATATATACATATATATATATACACATATATAAGTACACAGACACACACACTCGACCCACAGTGATAAACATTTAGAAAAAAAAATAAATAAAATAAAGAGAAAACAACCAAGCTAAAGAAAAACCTCTGCAACCCACTTGTCAATCATCTCCACAATCGTCCTGATCCAGAAGGAGACGATGAGGATCCCGATGACCACGCCGATGACGATGGGCCACCACGGCGTGTCTTGGGGCCCGCAGTCGCACACCAGCCTCTCCGGCACGTACTCGCACGGCCTGGTCGAGGAGGAGGTCGAGGAGGAGGTCGAGGAGGAGGCCGAGGAGGAGGTCGAGGAGGAGGTCGAGGAGGAGGTGGAGGGGGAGGTGGGAGAAGGTGGAAGAAAAAGAAGAAGAAAAAGAAGAAAAAGAAGAAGAAAAAAAAGAAGAAAAAGAAAAAAGAAGAAAAAGAAGAAAAGAAAAAAGAAAAAGAAAAAGAAAAAGAATAAGAAAAGAAGGAAAAGGAGAAAAAAATAAGATTAAAAGGAAAAATAAATAAAAAACAAAAAAAGAAGAGGAGAAAAAAGGGGTAGGAGGTAGGCGAAGGTGAGAAGGAGAGAAAGAAGAAAAAAAAGGAATAAAACATATTGATAATAACAGTTAAAACACCAGCAAATACACGCGGAATTAAAACAGAAAACCAATGAAACAGTAGCAAATATATTTCAAAATAAAAATGATGTTGCATGGGGTAATGGAAATTAAAACAATAAAATAATGATAACAAAATAGAAAAAAAACGATAATGATAATAAAGTTAATAGATGAAGAGGTGCAAATTACGAAGCAATAAAACAAACAACAACAAAAAAAAAGATAGAAAGGGGTATAAACAACATAAAGGAAGAAATGGGAGGATAATGGGAAAATTGGAGAGACCCCCCCCAAAAAAAAAGAAAGAAAGAGAAAGAAAGAAAAAAAAAACAAAAAAGTTGAAAATTCGATTTAAACCGAAAATAGGAAAAAGAAGAGCATAGAAACTATAAAAGGCAAAGAAAAAAAACGAAAATGAGCAAAATGAGAGAAAAAGTAAAAAAAAAAAAAGCAAACGAAACAAAAAACAATCTATAAAAAACAATAACAACAAAAACAATAATAGGCCAATTTTTACGGTTTGGACGCACTAATCCAGGGCAAACTGAAAACGATATTCTTGTAGAGTACAAAAATTTACAGTCGTCGGTCGGGCAAATCTGCAGACACGGACGGTAACGCCACAAAGGCAAAAGAAGATAAGTTGACGCACGGGTCGCTCGCCTTTTCTGCCGTAGTGCGCACCTACGTCATCGCGACGTCACGACCAATCGGGGCGGCAGTTTAGCAGTTTTTAATTGCTTATTAAAGATGGAGTATAATTTTCCATATACTTTATCATGCCAAATTACACGGT
>NC_051420.1:5237917-5240417 GCF_015228065.2 Penaeus monodon
TAATTATATATACATGTAAATATATATATATATATATATATATATATATAATATACATCATATATATACATATATACACATAATACATACTATATAAACACCACACACACACACTACACACAACACTACACAACTACACTATAACACAACAATATACATAAATACTAAATCAAATCATATATATATATATATATTATATATATAATATATATATATCATAACGCTAGCACAGTGTATGTATTTACAATACAATATTTAAATACATAATACTATTATATATATATATAGATATTAATAATATATATAATATAATATATATCTGACATATGGGTACAGAGTTTTCAGAAAACCACACGCATGCGTATACATGTATGTGCATGTGTATGGGTATGTATCACAGATCAAATAACCAAAAACAGAAACTGCTCTTAGTTCTTCATTCATGGATAAGGCCGCTACCTAGTGTTAGTCATACCAAACCCTAATACATTAAATCTAGTGTAACTGACTTAGCATCACGGCTTTGTTTACACACACGTTAAACACTATTGTCTAAGAGCTATTTCATAATCCACTGTGTTAAGCTTTTACATGTTAATTATGAGTTACCACAGTAATATACCATTTCACTGCTAAGGTGTCATTTGTACACCTAACTTACTCCCTTTAATTTCGAAAGCGTATGGCTTAACGTTTCGAAAGTTAATTTGTTATTGTTTCGAAAAAAAGATGAATTGACAATGATCATGAAAATTCTACCTGCTGACGGATTACAAGGCTAATTTTTCTTTAAATACACAATGTCCTTATGTCAGTATTATCATAGATCCTTTCGTAAACTAAACTTCAGAGAGCCATTATGACAAAGAATGAAGCAATTATGAAACACTGCTCGATGACATCTCCCAAAAAAACGAGTTTTTCTCTACTAGTCACAGTAACTATTTGTTTCTGTTGATGTAATCAACACTACGTTAACCGCCTGACGTCCAGCTGATTCGGCTCCTTACGGAACTTCGACTAGTGAACTTTTCTATATATGACCACTACATACACCACCAGCAATTATTGTAGGTTATATATATATATTATTATATATATATTTTGCCATATGACACCCAGTGTATCATATCACTCATACAATTATTGCGTGTATATTGTATACTATATATAGACATATGATCGTATTTGATATGGTATATCATGTTATATATATAATATTAATAGTTATGATATTAATATTTATATCTATCACATTCTATATTAGATTATTAATAGCTATATGCTAACTATATAGTAAGTATATACGTATTACACTATGCTACAGAATATACAATCCATAATATAATATAATAAATATGTATCTTAATATCAGACTCATATACGCACATTGCGTGCGCGTGAAGTGTGTTTGTCACAGACCAAATGTCGAATGAAGCTGTGACGGAGCTGCATGAAAGCTAACAACTCAGCGGTCGATTAGCATCGAATTTCTTCAGAATAAATGGTCGTTCTAGAAAAAAAAATGATTATGGCTGACACGATATTTGTCAGAGTTCTAATCATGTAATAGACAGTGTTACGTTGAATGAGCTTATTGTTCTTACGTAAAAAACAAAGTTTTCTAGTCTTATGGTCCGAAACCTATTATATTAATATTATTATCTAATATAGCATATCACAACTATAACACATACACATACTAATCATATCTAACAACTAATCACATACATAACACTATACACTACATCATACAACACAACACCACACTACAACACAACACTAACACACTACACAACTACAAATACAATAACAACAACAACACACTATATATATATATATTACATTATATATATATATGTATAACATAACACACACTAACACACAACATATATATATATATATATATACATACATATATATATATATATATATATATATATATAATATATATATATATATATATACTATATAATCTTAAATACATATTCATATTATGAATAGAGAAATAAAAGAATGCGAGGGACAAACGAAGTACACTAGACAAAACACAACGATACGAAGGATGACTGAAGTGATTAGTTTTCCCACAGTCGAACAAACCGAATCTGGAATGACAGGACACTAAACATCTTTGGTATTTACTTGACCATGAAAGCACAGGATGCAGGAAGATGAATACCCTGCTGACCGAGCCATTTTGGGTCAAACACGTCATGAGGATTACTCCGAGACAATAAAAAGAGAAAAATTTAATATGCTTGACGTTCAAAAAAACTGGTCCAGTAATGTGAAACTTTTTAATTTTTAGTCCTGGGAATTCATCACGACACTGCACACAACCATTAACCAACACACACATCACCACATCACACACACACCACACAAACACACACATACACAGTTCAACATCACACACAAACACACACACACATACACACACACACACACACACACACACATATATATATGTATATATACATACGTATATACATACACA
>NC_051420.1:5250417-5252917 GCF_015228065.2 Penaeus monodon
TCTCTCTCTCTCTCTCTCTCTCTCTCTCTCTCTCTCTCTCTCTCTCTCTCTTCTCTCTCTCTCACACACACACACGAATCCGACCCTCATGGCCCCGGGTTCAAATCCACGCCGCGGCAGTTGCAAATTGCCTGCCCTGCGTCTGCTGGTCTGAGCTCGATCTCACGGCAAGAAAACGACTTATCGCCTTGAGAAGTCGAGCGCAGGTGTCGAAGGGGAAGGCGCCGTTGTGGACAAGTGGTAGCACGCTGAACCACGCTTGATTAAAAGTCCCTATCCAAACAGGCCAAAAGGGGGAAATTTGCCAATAACCCTCAACACGATTTGAGAAACCTAAGTCCCTGCGTGGAATTTTAAAGGCTGCACCCCACACCACTTTTTTATGGGTTTATATTTTTTTTTATTATATATAATTTTTATTAATTTTATAAATAAAAGAAAATATTAATTATTTATATAGATAAAATATATAAAATTTTATAAAATCAATTTTAAAATATAATAACCCCAATTTGTGTTGTTGGGGGGGGTTTGTGTGTGTGTGTGTGTGTGTGTGGGGTGTGTGTTTGTGTGTTTGTGTGTTTGTTTGTTTGTGTGGGTTTTGTGGTGTGTGTGTGTGTATGTTTTGTGTTGATAGCTGTTAAAAACGAAAATCTATCATTTTTTTTTTGTCATTCACCCAAGGGGATTATTTTATTCCCTTCCAAAGGCTCATTATTTCCCTAATCTTTTCCATCCTCCCCATTACCGGCTGCTCCGGATCAATGCGCGACACAGCGAGGACGATTCACGCGAGGAATGTGGAATGAACCGCACTTACGAATCGACCCGCGGTTCGCGATCATTACTTTGGCCCTTTGTCCCGGGGGATTTACCGAAACCCCCGGGGCCCGTTTTTCGGACCTTTTCCTCTTGCTTCTTACATATTTCGAAAAATCGTAGCCTGCGTTCATTAAACAACAAAAACATACTGCATGAAAGTTTCCTTTAAAATAAATTACCTACATAAATAATAAAAAAAATTATAAACCTAAACCCACCTAAACCCACCTACATACATCCTACATATTTCTACTACTACAATTACAAAATACATACATAAATACATACATAATACATACATACATACATACATTCCATACATACTACATAAAAATTCCCCAAAAATTTTGTATACAAACAAACATACATACCCTCGTACATATGTAAATCCCTCAAACACACATAATGCACAAATTAAAAAACCCCACCGCCATATTTTTATGCATATGGACGAAAGCATGGGGTAAAACCCCCACCACACCACACACACCACACAAAACACTAAACACCCCACACACAAACACACACACCACAAACAAACACACACAACACACGCCCCACAAACACGCACACCCACACACAAACACCACAACACCCCCACACACCACCAAAAACACCAAAAAACACAAAACACACCCCAACCCCCCCCACACACACAACACACACACACACACAAACACACACACACCACCACACACACACAACTTTCACACAAAACAAAAACACTCCCCCCCACAACAAAACACACACACACCCACAACACCGCCGCAAAACCCCACACCAAACCAAAACACAAAAACACCAACACAAACCACACACCACAACAACAAAATCACCCCCCCCCCTTCCCCCCCCCCCCCCCCCCCCCCCGGCCAAACCATACCCCCCCCCCCCCCAAAGCCAACCCAATAAACCACCAAACAAAAACACAAAAGAAAAACCCCCCCCCTCCCCCCCTCAGAAAATTTTCTACAAAAACCCCCAAATTTTAAACAATTTTCACAGGGGCACGCCCAAAAAAGGGAAAACCCCCCCTATAACCCTAAAATGGGCCAAGGAAAGAAAAGATAAGATTTTTTCCCCCCCCTTTTTTTAAAATTTTTTAGGCCCCCACGGCCCCGTTTTGTTTTTTTTTTTTATTGGCCCCTTTCTTCTTTTTTCCCTCCTCCTTTTCTTTAATTTTTTTTCCCTCCTTCTCCCCTTCCTTTTTCTTCTAAAAACTCCCCCCCCTTTTTCTCCTTCCTTAATTTTTCGGGATTTTCCCCTTGTTCCCCTTTTTTCTTTAAATTTTTTTTTTTTTTCTTTTTTTTTTTTTTTTTAAATTTTTTTTTTTTTTTTTTTTTTTTATTTTTTTTTTTTTTTTGTTTTCTTTTTCATTTTTTTTTCTTTTCTTTTTTTTTTCCTTTTTTTTTTTTTATTTTTTTTTTTCTCTTTTTTTTTTTTCCTTTTTTTTTTTTTTTTTTTGTTTTTCTCCCCTTTTTCTCCCCCCCCCCCCCCTCTCCCCCTCTCCCCCCCCCCCCCCTCCCCCCCCTCCTCTCTTACTCCTCCCCCCCCCCCTTTTCCCCCCCTCCCTCTCTCCCTCCCTCTCCCCCCCCTCCCCTCCCTCTCCTCCCCCCCCCTCCCCCCCCCCTCCCCCTCTCTCTTCCCCCCCCCCCCCCCTTCTCTCCATCTCCCCCCT
>NC_051420.1:5260417-5265417 GCF_015228065.2 Penaeus monodon
CGCCCGTCGTGTTTTACGATGAGATGTATAATGCATGAAAAGAAAAGATAAATAGATAACTGGCATAAGATAAGAGAAGAAACAGAAAGTGGAAAAAAGAAAGGTATTGGAACTTTTTTTTTTCTCTCTCTCTCTTTATCATGATAACAATGATAATGGTGATGATAATGATAAAAATAATGATAATGATAATGATAATAATAATAATAATAATAATAATAATAATGATAATAAAAATAATGATAATAATAACGATAATAATAATAACAACAATAATAATAATAATAATAATAATAATAATAATAATAATAATTATCTTAATAATAATAATGGTAAAAGGATGAACAATAACAACTGTAATGATAATGATAACAGCAATAATAACAATAATAATGATAATGATAATAATGATCCTGATAGTTGTAAGAAGACTAATGACAGTAATGATAATAACGATAAAAATTATGATAAAAATGATTATGGTGATATTAATGGTAACAACAATGATACCAATGATGATAATTATTGTTATTATTATCATTATTGTTATTATCATCATTAGTATCATTGTCATCATTATTATTATTATCATAATTACTACTACTACCACTACTACTACTACTATTACTACTACGACCACCACCACTATTACTAGTTACCTATTCTACCGTTACCACTACCACTATGATGGTAGTGGTAATAGTGATGGTAATTACGGTTATTATAACATGATCATATTTTCTAATAGATCCTTCCAGGTAAAATACTCGCATAGGTCTTTGAGAGAGGATGCATGATTCTATCGCATGGCAGTCTAGCATATAATGAGTTAGTGCCAGCTTGTTTTTCTCCTTGCAAATCCGCAGAACTTTTCCAAATTGCTTGTGCCATCTACATGTCAATGCAGTGTTTATCAAGTCTATCTTAGCAAACATAGCATCACATTGTCCTGACCCTGTGTTTCATGGCCATTGTAGAGGAATTTCTTTGTGAAAAAAATAGTTCTAGGTAAGTTCATTTACCATCCTGGCTTGGGTAATAGGGTTAAGTTTAGTTTAGTCCTTTATTTACCACTCTGGCTAACTGTACGGGTGTGGACAAGCTGTAGTATTTGATGCATGGTCATACCATTATACAGTGACATTACATTTGAATCTTAGGGTATAACATTATTATAAGTACTATAGCAGTTAAAGGAAAGGAACAATCGCACAGTTCTTTATCTACTCATCTGCCACGCCGGCGTACAGCTTCGGTGTGGAAAGGCATTGCTACATTTGATATGCGGCCATGTGGTACTATATTCCAAATTTAGGATACAACATAAGTATATCTTCTAAAACATCAGATGATGTGAAATAGTTACATAGTTCTCCGTGACTCATGCTAAGTGGCCTGAAAGGTTGTAACACATGGCACTCTGAGATATAATGTACAGGTGTTTGCTTATATTCTTCATTACACAGTTTACACTTAGTTTCTTCGACATTACAAACCGTACTGACCTGCCACTACAATCTATATCCTAGCCTGATTCTTGCGGTCACAATATCACACTGGTTTGTTCTTGTTTTATATAAACCATAGATAAATGAATCAAGTCCTCTTTGAAGGAAGCTTTAATGATGAATAAAATCCTAGAAAGAGGTACCCCAAGATCTATATCCACACTTTGCTTGTCACATGCTGACTTTGCTAGGCGATCAGCATGATCATGCCTAGGGATTCCAACATGCGATGGGATCCACACAAAACGTATATCATGGCCTCGTTCTTTTGCACGATACACGTTTATCCTGATGTCATTTGCAATATTTCCTGCACCTTTGTCTAGTGTTCTGAGCTTGGAGAGCTCTCTGTGAATCCCAGAAAATTACCCCTGAGCCTTGATTCATTAGAAATTCGGTGGCCATGAGTATTCCTACCAGCTCAGTTTGCGTAGTGCTAGCCCAGTCAGGTTCTCTCCAACAGTCTTGGTGCTGCAAAATATTGTTTTTATATACAACAAAAGCGCATTCTCCTCTGCTCCCAGACTGCCGTGATCATATTCACTGGACAGAGTTTCAAGATGCTCATACATAATTGCAAATGCATACCATTTAAGTATAGCAGGGGGGACACTGTCTTTTTTTGAGAGCAGTCGTATAATATATTTTTTTTTCTTTTTTCTTAGCTTTCGACTTCACCAATATGAAGCTGTCACTTCCTCCGTCAGCGTCGCCCACCTGGGTGTCGGGATCACCTTCAGCACATACCCGTTGCATGGCAATGGATTCAGCAGGGCTATCCACTGAACGACAGACTGAAGCGCCTTCTTCAGCCGCGGGAGGGGTGGGACAGTTATCCACCAATTCCTCCCCCTCATTGTTTACATTGCGGTTCCCCCCATCGTGGGGGTGAGCTGCGCCTGGCCCGCCCGGCTCGCCCGCCTCGTGACAAGTGATAATAGCGCTCGGGACAACGGGGCACTCAGCTCTGACGGTTACCACAACAGTACTTGGCACTCGGTAGAGGAATTATTTCAAATTCCCTTACAAGCATAACTACTCTCATGATACAGACTTGCGAGTTATATGAGCACCAAAAACTCATTAACTCCTTGTACAACTTCCTCGTATATAACACCAGAGATTCGTGTATAAGGGACGAGGGCACCGGAACACGGCCACCACACGACCTCCCCGTATGAGGTCGCGGTGTGTACTGTTGAAAACAATAAAGTTAAATAAGTTTACTTACCACCCTGGCTATCTGCTCGAGCATGGGCAATCGTGATTACAGTATTCTGTGAATACTGTAATTGCGCATGGTAAGATAAAAATATAAATCATACATCATACAAAAAATATTACGTTGATATTCTTTTGCCACTGTGTTTGCATAACACAATGGCAGTTTTACATAGTAAATTAGGAAATAGTAAGAGTATATCTTCCAATGTATCAGGTGAAATGAAATATTCACATAGTTCTTTATACCTCATGTTAGGTGGTTTGAATGGCTGTATCACATGACATTCCGAGACATAGTGCTCAAGCGTTTGCTTGTTTTCTTCGTAACAAAGTCTACATCTAGATTCATTTGCACTTCTTGCACCGTGCAGCTGCCAGTGCATTCTGTAACCTAAACGTATTCTGGCAATAACCACGTCACATTGTGTGGTTTGACTTCGGTACAGCTTTCAGGCCTTTGAGTGTTTGTCAGATCTACTAGTTATTCCTTCTGAGAACTTTTCATATATGTGCAATCCTAGCAAGAGGCATGATCTATGTTCCAGTATCTTTGTTGCAGGCTTCCTTCGCCAATTTTTCTACGAGGCTGGTCATGTGTATGCCAACATGAGATGGTATCCATACAAATTGAATGTGATTCTGAAAGTTGGGCAGTGAATCAGTTTGAAACTTTCTTCACCTTGCGTATTTCTCACAGAGAGAAAAACCCAGAGGCTGTTCGAATATGTAAATGCTGATACTGCACATTATTGTCATTGGATTTCTGCACCAACATATGCGGTATGGTGTCACTGACATAAGTCATTAGACCTCTCACTCCTGTGTTCGTATAGGAGTGGTACCCTCTAATTCTTGGGGCGGTTTTTATTTTAGTGGCTGATGTGAAGGGCTCTTGTAAACAGATATCGTCAACATTGTTGCTATGAATATAGTAAAGCAAGTCATTAATTCTACGGTTGACACCACGTATATTCCATGAAAGAAAAGTAATTGTTTTCTCGTCCCCTATCACACCCTGTGATTAGCTGACTGGTCAAATTTGTGTTTGATGAAGCCCTTTAGTATTCATATTTCTTGTGTAGCATTACATATCTGTGTTGCATCTTGTTTATTTGCACAGATTCTGCGCACTTTCCTCATATTGATATACGTATGACCCGTACCTGATATCATTTTCTGAGTGATGTCCCGCAGTTCTTTCGTTTCCTGCACATCTTCGTCGGCCTTCTTTTCACTGGAACCGCTTTCAGATGATGGTAGCGTGCATAAAAATAATGTTAGAGTGCTCATTCGTATTTTCAACATCACTAATATCATTAAAAAGCATATTTTCCCTGTCTAGACGATCACTTTCCATTAACAGCTGAGCTGGACATCGGCACTCCGCGGTCCATGGGTACAGTCGGGGCAGGGGGGGGAGGTGCTCGTGGCGGTTTGTGGGGGCAGTTACGGTGCCAGGCCATCACACCTTGTGAGCTTTAAAAACGCCCGGAAGATGCAGTGCTTCCTCTGTGGCGGCCTCCTTCGGAAACCTGGTAACCAGGTATTCCCGTGTTTTTTTTTTTTATTTTTTTTTATTTATTTATTTATTTTTTTTTTTGGGGGGGGGGGTGATAGTCATCTTTGTTCTGTAGAGAAATCCCCGCGAAAATGCCATTAACCATCAGGTCCACGTAGTTTTGTTGTTCCCGTCGTACATAGACGTAGCACGAGGGTGGTTATCTCCCCTGCACCATGTCTAGCGGGTCTTCCTCTTGGAGGGCGGCAGCTGGCTGACCTCCCTCATCCACCTGATTTTATCTATGGTAGATGTGTCCTCCAAAAAGGCCAGTCTAATGTACCTGTCCCGAGGGGCGATGGGTTCGCGCTGTTGGGTCTTTTTCCGGTTGGTTTGTCAGTCAGATTGCTGGAGTCACGTGATGTGGTCTTCATTTTCTTCTTTTTGTTTGAACGAGTTGGAATCCCTCGTCATCAGCATCAGGGTCGGCAGGCGAATCCTTATTGTTCATATCCCTATGCTCACTGGAATCAATCCCTCCCACAGTGAGGAGGGTTGAGGGGGTGGTAGATGACATGACGAACATGTCCTCCTCCTCCTCCCCCTCCATGATGGGGCGGCGAGGAGGTGGTTGTCCGCTTCTGAGGTGATTAATTCCCTGCGGTCAGGCGCGGGGAGGGTGCGAGCGCCAGGTCAAGTGCTGTCACACATGCACTCACCAGGGCTTGCCAACGGTCGTTCGTACAGCACCCTGTTACTCTGGCACTATA
>NC_051420.1:5274532-5280296 GCF_015228065.2 Penaeus monodon
TAAAAAATTTCCGGTTAAGTCCCCAAGCGGTTTTTGCGAGAATGCTCAAAAATGGGTGGTAGTTCCGGCCGATTTAAAAGATTTTTTTTAGATTTAAACGCTCCTCTTGACTTGAAAGAAAATTTCTTATTCTTTTTTAATATTTTTTCATTTCTTTTTCCTTTTGTTTATTTTTTATTATTTTATGTGTAAATTATTACCTTTAAGATGTAGTGCAATTTTGTTATATATATATATATATATATATATATAATATTATATATATTATATTATATTTTAAATATATATATGGTTTTTTTTTTTTTATGTGTTTTGGTGTTTGGTTATTGTGTTGGGGTGTGTGTTGTGTGGGTGGTTGTGTGGTGGTTGCGTGGGTGTGGTGCGGGGGCGTGCTTGGGGGTTTTGGTGGTGTTTTTTTGGGGGTGTGTGTTGTGGTGTGGGGTGTGTGGGGTGTTTGTGTGTGTGTGTTGGGGTTTTTTGTGCATGCAGCAGTCCGGGATCAGAACATTGGTTTTAACGAAATTTCCCGGGTTACTTTTGGCTACGAGCCCCCGGAAAAGTTTAAATTTTTTTGTAGGGCGGTTAAAATTTACCCCAACTCTTTTTTTATATATCATTTCATAGTCAATAGAAAACACCATTTTTGTTGTTCTAGGGGAAAGGACCTGTATGGAAAGTTAAGCGATCTACTAAACCTTTCTAGTCAAGTGACTTTTTTGGAATGAGGGACGGGGGGGACACTTTGGAGCGCAATACGCTATAAAATTTTGCTTTAATTTGGAAAAAACGCCCCAGACTTACGAACGCTTCAGATGCTTATGGTTAACTTCATGGAAAGGCATCCGTGTTTCGTTGGAAAAAAATTTCGGGGCAAGAAGTCTGGGAGAGCGAGGAGGTGGGGAGGGGGGGGGAAGTCAAAAAACCAGTTTTGGGGAAGAAAATCGTACTTTTGTGGATGGGGCCGTCGATTCAATAAGACAATAAGGAAAATTTGAATCAGTATGGGAATGTGACAAAATTATTCTGATGAAATTTAACATTGAAAAATTAGCACGAAGTTTGTCCAAGGTCTCATGACGAACAGAAGGAAAGACGTGACGCAGGGGATGGGCAGCTTATCAAATTCGACCCAGAGCTTAGGGTCTGGTGACCCGTGATGAAACTGGTCTCGCTATGGCCCGGAAAAACCCAAGAGACAGTTTCCAGTGCAAGCATCGGGCCCCCAACCAAAAAGGCCAGACAGAAAAAGTCCCCCCAACTCATGATGTTTCCCCTTTCGGAGCAAGGGGAGATCTACAATCGCTGGGTTCCCCGGGCACCCGTCAAAAATGTGGGGGTTTGAAGGGGTTCCAAAAAGATTTCTGAAAAGGGGCCCGCGCTGTTCAAACGGGCCGGGGGCTTTCCACCAGGACAAAGACCACCCAGCCACCGGTTTCTAACTACTTGACCGGATGGGCATCAAGAATCGCTCACCCCCCTAATCCCGACCTCGCCCCCGGACTTTTTTTTTTCCCAAAGGGCAAGACAACCCCAGAGGGAGTCGTTTTGGAGACCACGGGGGAAATTTGAGAAGGCTGTGACGAGGGTCGTGGACACGTTCACCCGGAGGACTTCCGGGGGGCCTTCCGGAAGTTGTTGGAACAATAAAACAAGTGCACTACAGCTGGAGGGGAATACTCTGAAGGGTACTAGAGTTTGGGTGCTTGTCCGAGGGAAAAAAACGTGTCCCTACGAAAAAAGGCTCAAAACTTGCTGAGGCGCCTCGGACATTCGATTTCCACCGTTTATTTTTATTTATTTATTTTTATTTTATTTTATACATTTTTCCCGAATTCATCTATTTATTATTTTTTTCCAGACGAAGATACACTTCACATTTTGGTAATAACAGGCGACATGTTGGGAATTTCGGTGATGACTGATACTTTTTGACAGCTTAGTGATGACTGATTACATACTGACCAGGTTGGCGATGACTGACGACAGATTTCGGGATGAGTAGAGTAGTTTTGCTTCTCTGGCTGTCAAAGGCCTTCGATCTTCTGCCTCTGGACACACGGGAGCCCTCGCCCTCGCCTCTTCCCTCTCCTCCTCCTCCTCCTCCTCTTCTTCTTCTTCTTTTACTTCTTCTTCTTCTTCTTGTTTTTCTTCTTCTTTTCCTTCTTCTTCTTTTCCTTCTTCTTCTTCTTCTTCCTTTACTTCTTTTACTTCTTCTTCTTTTTCTTCTTCTTCTTTTCCTTCTTCTTTTTCTTCTTCTTCTTCTTCTTCTTTTACTTCTACGTCTTCTTCTTTTACTATAGCATTGTTGTTATTGATATTATCATCACCATCATTATCGTTATCATTTTCATCTATATCATCATCTCCATCACCAATCATCATCATTTTCGTTATTGTTATCAGATAATGATCATTATCATCATTATCATCATCATCATTATTATCACCATCATTATCATTATTATTATCATCATCATCGTCATCATCATCATCGTCATTATCATTATCATTAATCACTTCACCGTTGTTAGAATTATTATTATTATCATTGTTAATATTTTATCAATATTATCAACATTGCGTGTGTGTGTGTGCATGTATGTGCGTGCGTGTGTGTGTGTGTGTTTGGTTGTGTTTTGTGTGGTGTGTGTGTGTGTGTGTGTGTGGATGTGTGTGTGTGGGGTGGTGACTTGGTGTGGGGTGCGTGTGTGAGAGAGGGCGCGCGCGCGCGTGGTTGGTGTGAAAATGAAGGGGCCCGCAGTGGTACCAAGCAGGGGTAAACGAACAAACTTACAGATTCAGGGCAAACTTAAGGGCAGAATGAATTTACAAAACAAGCATAAGTTGCAGAGTCGGTAAAATTGAAAAGGGTCAGTACAAATTGGAAGTCGGGACAAACTGCCAAGTCAGCTCAAAATGGGAAATCAGTCCAAATTTCAAATCAAAAGGGTTTACAAATTTGGTCCAAAATTTGTTAAGTCAGCACAGAGAAAAGATTTTTTTTTTTTTTTTTTTTTTTTTTTTTTGTCTCACAAAGATCTCATTCTTTCCTAAGCAGAAATCTTGCTTTTTCTCTATCATCTTTTTCCTGAGTACATATCTTTACATGAAGAATTTTTTTTCTCTCCTGATTCCATAACCTTGAATAAATAAAACAGCATTCTCATTTTTCCTGAGTATTCTTCCATGTATGAAGAAACGGACAACATTCCCTTTTTTCGAATATATATTCTTGCATGAAGAAATGCCCAACATCCATTTTTTTTTATCCTGAGTATACATCTTGCATAAAAAAGATACATCCTCACGCATAATGAAATATCGAGCGTTTTATTTATTCCGAGTATACATACTTGAAGAAATAATCAACATCCTCATTTTTCCTGAGTATTCAACCTTACAACGCTCATTCCTTTCCTTAATATACAACCTTACAACGCTCATTCCTTTCTTGAGTATATATCCATCATGAAGAAACATCCTCATTTTTGTCCTGGGTATATATCTTTCATCCAACATCCAACATCCTCATTCTTTACCCTGGGCATACATCCTCACCTGATGAAAAAACCCGCCTCTCCTGTAACATCACTGCCTTTATTCAAACTGATCAAAACCTATAGATTCTGCCTCGCGCTTCCTTAGCACGACAGGGGGTGTTAAACAGCTGACCTCCCATTGCCTAATAGCCTTTGCGGATTCATAGTCCAATCTGTGGAAGTGTGGTGAATTCACTTTTTAAAACGCCACTTTAGGTTTTTTCTATAATTTGTTGATTTGCATATGTGTTTTTGTTAAGGATTGTATATATATACACACATGCATATACACATATTCCCCAGGTACACACACGCCCCGCAAGTAAACACCACACCAAGCAGACAACACAAAAAAAACAAATTAAAAAACAAACCGTGAACAAACAGGTCAAATATCAAAAAAACTTGCATAAACACAAAAAAAACAAAATAAAAAAAACAAATAGGCTTACCCACGCAAACGCCAAACAATAACCATTAAAAAATAAAAACAACTACAGATAAAAAAGATGCATAAACGCGTATACAAACAAACAACAAAACAATAAACAAGCACACACTCAACACAAGCAAAACCCCTGCTGAAACAAACAAACACATGAACGAACCAAAAATGAATAAAAATAAGAATAACTCACGCAAATATAAAAAAACAACAAGTAATCACATACACAAAAAACCAACAACCTGCCCCAAACAAAACCCCACAGAAAAAACAGGGTAACAAACAAACTCAACAAAACCCGCCACTCGCAAAAACACAAACAAACCGGAGACAGCGGGCGGCGCGGGAAGTGAAACAACAACAGAGGACAGAATCCGCGCACATTATGGTTCAGACGAAGCTTTACGTGTAAGTTTTCACTAATTACCATATCATTAGCTGCAGGTTCCGTCCGCCGCGTCGTACCAGCAGCATCCCGCTCTCTGCTCTCTCTCATCTCCCAGGCGGCGAGGTTTCCTCAGGCGTGATGCTCGGCAGCCATCGCGTGGGGAATCGCTGTCTGGGCGGAGATAGTTGAGAAAGCGTCGGAGTTTGGGCCAAAGGGGCGTCGAGGTGGGCGTGCGAAGGAGAAAGGGGTCGGTTTTAGTACCTTTTTTCTCTCTCTCACTCTCTTTTTTGGTGTGTTGGGGGGGGAAAGGGGAGGAGGAGGAGGGGTCGTTGTATCTCCACACGTTTTATTTTCTTTATTTTGTGTTTTTTTTTGTTTTATAATATTATGCTTCTAAGTCCGTTTTTGTTTTTGTTTTTTGTTTTTTTGTCTCGCTGATTGTGTTTCCCCTTTTTTTTTTCCTCCCATCTCCCCTTTTACTCTCTCCTCTCTCTTTTTCTCGCTTTCCTCTCTATCTGTCTCTATCTCTCTCTCATTCCCCTCTCTGCCTACCTATCTATCCACCTACCTATCCATCTACCTACCTACCTCCGATCTATCTTCATCTGACTATCTACCTACCTACCTATCTCCGCCCTATACTATGTCCTACCTACTTACCTACTATCTTCCTACCTCCTATCTATCTACCTATCTGTTTATCTACTACCTACCTATCTATCTATCTACCTACCTACTTTCCTATCACTACCTACCTACCTAACCCACTCTCTACCTATCTACTATTTTTTCTATCTTACCTACCTACCTACCTACCTATCTACTTATACACATGACAAAAAATTTCAGAATCCGAGTAAAATGCTCTGAAACCCGATGCCAAGCATCATCGCATAAAGATATTGGCTTTCGATCCGACGTCTGTATCTGCTCCTCCTCCGTCCCCCCCTTCACGCCCACCTCACCACCACGCCCACCCCGCCCGCAGTCTCCTCTCCTTTTCCACGTTCACTTTTTATGGATCTACTTATCCCCCTCACGCCCGCATCGTCCACCGCCCATAGATCTCTTCCCCTTTTCACGCCCAAGACCTACTCTTAGTTAACACACGCCCGTCCCGCCCACCATCTACCTTCCGCGGCTTTTCCCCTCCTTCTCAGGCACACCCCCGCCCACCGCTTATCTTCCACGATCATCATCCCTTCTCACGCCCACTTATCCCAAACCGTGGACTTCCTCCTCCCTTTTCACCCCACCACCCCCCGCCCACCCACCTCCTTCTCCTCACACACCCATCCCCCCACTACCCACCACCCAAGCGCTTTCTCTCTTCTCACGCCCGCCATCTATCACCCACAAACCCGGACCTCCTTCCTTCAGCCCCCCCGCCCA
>NC_051420.1:5285396-5290396 GCF_015228065.2 Penaeus monodon
TATTTGTTTATAATAATAATAATAATAAATATTATTATTATTATTATCATTATTATTATTATTATTATCATTATTATTATTATTATTATAATTATTATTATTATTATTTTGTGTGGGTCGTGTTGTTGTGGTGTTTTTCCTTTCTTTGAATTTTTAAAAATTATTATTTATTTATTTTATTTTTTTAAATATTTGCATCTGATTTTTTTTTTTTTTTTTTTTTACTCCATCTCTATATACCTGTTTGTCTATCTGTTTCTCTCCCTGTCTGCCTGTCTCTCTCTCTCTCTCTCTCTCTCTTCTCCTCATCTCATCTCTCCTCTCTTCTCTCTCTCGTCTCTCTCTCTCTCTCTCTCTCTCCTCTCTCCCCCCTCTCTCTCTCTCTCTCTCCTCTCCTCCTCTCTTCTCCCCCCCCCCTCTCTCTATCTCTCTCTCTCTCTCCTCTCTCTTTCTCGCGTCTTTCTTTCTCTCTCTCTCTCTCTCTTTTTTTTTTCTCCTCTCTCGACCTCATTCCTGTTACAGGAAGGATGTGTTGTGAGGTGTCTTAATTAACAATTCACAATACATTTCTTGGCCTCCGACCTCAGGCGCAATGGACTGTGGCTGTACGTCCATCTTTTTATTTTTAATAACTCTATTTATTCTAAACAATATATTATACATGAGTCCACCTATCCTACACTCCTGACGCTGTCTCCTCGAAGTCGCGTGTCGCTGATGCTTGTGTAAGACTGGTGGTATTTGTCCGCGTCCCTCGAAGACACAGGAGTGCTGATCTCTCAGGAGGGAGAACAGAGACGACATCTAATCCACGGCGGTGACATTAACTCTTCGGCCTTGGCGTTTTTTGTCGGCGAGCTGCTGTGCCAGGATCGTTCGTAGAAAGTTGTTGCCCTTGATGGTCCATTCCTCCTGGCAGTTGTGAAAGACGAGGGGATTGAAAGATCCCTGGTCTCCATTCTGTATCCCTCTCCTCCCCGTACTCCCTCATTTCTCATTGTTCATGTCTGAGGTGGGCCGCTTTCAGCTGGCTGGCCCCTATTACTGTTGGGGGCCATGGGCGTTAATACCCTGACTTCAAAAAAGGCTCTCTGTCCTCTTGCCCAGAAGCCTCTACGCTGACATGCAATTGCGAGCGTCTTCTGTCGTGTTTGTTGACCTCAGATCGAAATTTCCAGTCCTCCTCGAAAGTAGTTCCGGCGCCACTCTGACGTCATGACAGATCCTCTCTGCAGCATCTGAGGCGGTGAGGTCTCTACTTCGGTCATGGCCGTATGACACAAAACGCACCTGTCTTTCAGATCATGGGCATGGTCGAAGGGAGATCCACAGCACAATGCTGAGGGAGACCATCCATGGGCCACATGCCTACCTTATGAGCGAGGGCGTTCGATAAAATCTGTCTGTTTAGGCTGACATCCCTTCACTCTATAGGCAAGAGTGGTGAGCCAGTTCGCTGGCTCCCACTTCCTGTGTCATCTGGAGTCTCCTCTTGGCATCCTCTGCATTTGGTTTGTGAGAGGTGGGGTAGCTTTTCTTCTTGTTTTTGTTCTCTGTTTCTTGTTGAATTTCTGTCCTTTATTTTTTGTTGTTTCTGGCCTAGGTTTATTTCCCCATGTTTGTTCTGATTTATTATTTGTTGGGTTAAACCTGCTAAGTTTGATGGGAGTTTTCATACTCTATGTCCGCCAGCTAAGCAAGGTGTTTGGAAGTCGCCAAGCCTCCTTTTCTATGGCGGCAACTTCAAATATGGACCTTTCGCGTCCCTTTTGGGATTGGCGTCCTCCTGCTAAGAGGGCCGGTAATAGTTCCCTCCTTGATTGTTTGTTCGAGGGGTCGAGGAGATGCCCAATCCTGCAGCTGTCCTCATGAGGTAATTCCATCTGTGGGCCTGATTCCAAATGTGAGGGCGGTGTAGTCGGCGTGTTTGTTCGATGGTAGCTATTTTAGCCAGCCTAGCGATCTCATTTACCCACTCCTAGACCCTGTCCTTTATAAATTTTTCTCTTGTCGTGCATTGGGCCAAGTATTCCCCTAGTATGGTTTCTCTCCACCTGTTTTTATTGTTATGTCAGTGTTTTTAAATTTTTCCTTGGCAGGTTCAAGTTTTTGGGGCTTCACAATCGCACAGTTTTTTGGGCAAATTAGGATAATAGCCTTTCCTGCATTGGCCCATAGGAGAATCTATCTCGTCCCCACCTTTCTTTATGTCCCTCAATTTTTCCGGCCGGCCTGTTTGTCACCAGCGTAGGGCAAGCATGCTTTACTTGTTGGTCTTCTCGTGGCTGATGCGATCTTGTAAGTTTTAGAAGCCAATGGCATACATTGCCATGGCACGGGTCACCATTGGGTGGTGCCTTCTGCGGAAATCTATTATGTTCGCATCTTCCGGTTTCGCTTCCCTGTCACTAACGGAATTGTTTGGACGGGATGTGAATAAGGTTCTCTATGTATCTGGCAAAGCTGGGGCATTTTATCCTTGTGTTGTGGAGGCGGTGACCTTTGCTATTGATATTATTGAATGCTTTTTGGATGCATCTACCAATGAGCAGCTGGCATGCGCAATCCTGGCTCATCGAAGATCTTCCTCATCACGGTGTATTGCTGCACGTCGCATCCCGCCTTTTGTCCAGCGCATACTTGCAGGTTTCCCACCTGCGCTTGTGATGTCATCTTTAACGACTTCCATCACTCTGCCTTGCCGATGATCCTTCTTAGTGAGGCCTCCCTATGCCGATGGGACGGCAACCTGGTTTCTGTCGAGCGCGATACGGGCGCGGCAGTGAGGGCAGATAAGCAAGGTCTGGGCAGTTTCTCAGTTGTGCCTTTTCTGGGCCAATGGCTGCTATGGTTTACACAGATCACCACCTGCGACACTGCCAAACTTAAACGTGGCTTAATATGTTTTTCCACGACTTGGCATCCATCCTGATGGTCCGGCGCACGTGTGTGTGGAGGGCATGCTTCCAAATTCTCTCTCCTGTTTATTCTGGGTCGAATATTACAGGTGGAGTGGGATATACTCTCCCTGGTATGTTGGGCTTCGCGTCGCTTCTTTAGCTAGGTGCGGGTGCTTGTCCAATCAGCGCCTGACACGTGCCTCGTCGAGGGGGAGGGGTCCCGTGGGAATCCTCTGATAAAGAGACGGGCGGGTTGCCTGAGATATTTTTCCTTGCTTGATCATGCTAGAGAATCTTCTAGCAATGTCTCTTCTGAATTTGGTTCTGCTGTTTTTTTTTTTCTTCTTTTATTTTGGCAGTAGCTTTGTGTCTTCTCGCAGTAGGTCTGTTATCTACCTCCCTTTTTCCCATTTCCATCCTCCTCTCCATTGTCCTTTACGTTCATCCTGTTGTTTTGGATTTGCTGTAGTTCGCTGGCATATCAGATGAGGGAGAATGGCGATTGCTTTAAGCAAGAGGTTGCAGGTGAGATCATGGATGTATTATCTGAGGAGAAATTTATTTCGCTTTACAAATTCTTTGTGCTGGCATTGCAGTTTGGGATTATCGAATTATTGCTGGGTGAGTAAGTTGACTATGTTATTGTACATTGTGTCCGTTAATCGAAATTGCTTCGTCAATCGTCGTGGCTTGGCAGTATCGCATGGGGGGAGTCTCCGCCCCCTTCCCGCGTTTGTCTGCTGGCCCCGATCACTCGCCTCTCCCTCGCGAGCTGCTTGTGTTGTCTCCGTTGCCGTTTCCTTCGCTTTCCGGGGTTTCTTCTCTAGTTGAAATCTAGTATTTGTATTTTGGCACATGGGAAACTCCCTTCATTGCAGTTTGTGCATGATCTTTGTTGATTGCGCATGCGCACGTATGGCAATTCCTTGTTGTGATGTGGGGCAGCATACATGATGACTTGTTAAAATGTATCTTTAGGATCAAACTCACTCTTATCTTTATATATATAGATAATGGATTGATGTACGATACAAGAGAAATATGGGTCGTATTGGCACTATTTTAAGAATGATAAACTTTCACTGCGTTGCCGCTTCGCTGGGCTCGTGACTAGTTGTATGGTGGGGCGGTTGTTCCTTATCAGGGCAGGGCGGGGGTCAGGTCCCGATTGCTGGAAAAGCGGAGAGCGAGTGAGAAGTTTTATCTAGATCTCGCGTTTTAATTCGTGGTTCTTTCTGTAATGGATTTTTCTTTGGTCACACAGTAATAACCTTATTATATGCTATTATCCACACGTCTCGTTTTAATGAACCTTTTATGTCATTTAGTAGTCCCTTTACTGTATACACATTGTATTTCACCGAGATTTAATGACGAGCGTTGCATCTCACAGTTGTCACGGCGGGCACTGGTATTTTTCAGCGGAAATATAGTCACTTGCTAACAATCGTATTAAATATTTCCTCTCGGTTTTTCTGCACTTGGTTATTCCACTAGATCCACTTTGAATTCACTTTACATTGTCAATTTTATCTGTTTTTTTTTTTCAATTATGTTTTTGGTAATTCCTGTGTCTTTATCACGCGTTATTTTGATCGAAAATCGCTGGACGTCCTGCCACACGTCTGCACCCCACACGTCTCTCTCTCTCTCTCTCATCAGCTCACTCCTTCTCTCTCTCTCTGCCGATCTCTCCTTCCCCTCTCTCGCTCTCTCTCTCGCTCCTCCCTCTCTCTCTCGATCTCTCTCTCTCGTCTCTCTTCTCCTCTCTCATCTCTCTCGTCGCGTCTCTCCTCCTCGTGCTCTCTCCTCTCTCTCACTCAGTCTCCACTCTCTCTCTCTCTCTCTCTCTCTCTCCTCTTCTCTCATCCTCTCTCATCTCTCCCTCTCTTCTCTCCCCTCCATCGTCTCGCTCCTCTCTTTCCCCTCTCTCTCTTCCTCTCTTCCTTTCCTCCCTCCCTCTTCTCTCTCCTCTCTCTCTCTCTCTCTCCTCCTCTCCTCATCGTCCTCTCTCCCCTCTGCCTCTCGCCTCCTCTCCTCGCCTCTCTCTCCCCTTGCTCTCTTCTCTCTCCCTCTCTCTGCCTTCATCAATCCTCTCAT
>NC_051420.1:5310396-5312896 GCF_015228065.2 Penaeus monodon
ATTATAAAGACGTGGCTAAACCGTCTATCTCGGTCTGACGGCGATATAAGTCCCTTAAAGCCCAGGATGAGGTCTTTTGGCCAAACAGCATTTCCACCACCGTGTTTAGTCCGTTGAGGCCGTGCTGATTACAGAGCAGCCAAACTGTATATACTCGTACAGCCCGTGATTAGTCCGTTAAAGCTTATCGTCAGCGGAAGACATGACAACAGAGGAAATTTTATAGTAATAAGGTTTAAATAGTAATCCCATTCTAGCGTCATAATTCATTCAGTTTTCTGACAGTACTCTCTTACTATGAACTGAGGACTTGGTAGTTTTTTGACAACATAAATAATCGGAAAATCGGATGAATTCGTAGTGCATGACGTAAGAGACGAATATTAAATGAGCCAATTAGATTTGCGCTGGGACGTGACTTGACCGTAGGCAGTGACGTCCAACAGAACCAATCAGATAAGAAAGAGATCATCTCATGACATCAGAAGCCGGGCCTAGGAGGCGGTTGAAAATCAAGTCAGTTCCATCATGCCTAGGTAATATGTCGGGTGTGATGATAACTACTTCGAGTTCATTGCAAAATATCATCGAAATAACGACGCGAGTTTATTATGCCTGCGAAATCACGGTGAACTACCTGTGGAAGTACTGTGAGACATCGTGTCACTACAGAAAAGACAGACACCAGTCTATCATGAGTTCTTGGTCGAGGCCGCGTAACTGAACCCTCCGCTGCCCGATAAGGACCGGGGAGGCGACCGCGATTCCCGCCCACAAGACCTGCAAGACCCCGACGATCCCAGTGACAAAAAGCCTGAGTTAATGCTTAAGGTAAGGTGTGGGTAAAACTGCTATTGGGTCTGGGCTCTCTCCTGCCGACGAGGCGAAGATTTTGTGGACCAGGCGGGGGGTGAGGGTGGTAAGCCCCCCTAAAAGGGGGTTTAAAGGGGCGAAGCCCTCTATATCACCCGAAAACGAGTCAGTATAAGTTGCTTGCTTGGGCTTTATTCTGCCGGAACTTACGAAGTGAAGATTTTGAAGACCAGTCGGGGGGTGGTGGAGGCGGTAGCCCCCCCCCCCAAAAAAGGGGGTTTAATGGGGGCGAAACCCCCTATATAACCCGGAAGCGACTGGAGATATTATACTCTCCCGTGTATTACCGATATTTCTCCAAATATCCGCCCATATTCTCTGAGAGGTACCACGCCCTCCCCAGCTGCCGGGACCGATATCGTAGCTGTGCTTCGTCTGCGAAGGAAATGAGTGCTAGATTCCACGACGAAAACTATTGGAAAGCTATTTCGTTCATCGGAAAATCGGCGTTAGGCGTCATCTCCAAATTTACCAATATATTCTACAAAGTCGAAATATCAGCAGTATTTATTGTCTAACAAAGAAATAAAAGTAAACCAGAAATTCATGGCTAGGCGATTTTCAGGGTTACTTCCATCTCTCGTTAAATATTATTTATAATTTCAAAATCATATTTATGCATAATATTACAGTTCTATAATATTACAGAATTTCATTATAAAATATCATTCTAGTGCTAATATTCTGAAATTATACAAATATTATATCATTCTTGAATGTAAAATATCAAAGTCATTACATGTTTTGTACATACATTGCCACATACTGTAGTTACCAACCACTGTTGCCAACTCGTATCGTTCCTACGACGCATCACGAATACCATGGCACATAAACCGTACATATTTAAAGTTTTAGCAAACGCAGATAGAAAAAAAAACACTCATCGACAACGTGTCTTTATTCTTATAATGAATAACTTTCTCATTCTTAATGTCACACGATCTCATAATATTTGACATTTACGAACACGAAAAACATTTCTCATTCACATAACATAAAATGTCGATTAGTATATATTGTATATACTATATATTATATACTAATATCATTATTCATTATATATTGCTTACGGAAGATAATTACATTTCCTTATTCTTACTACGCCTGCAAGAAGATGAAATCACGATAGACAAAGAGACTAATCCGCGAGAATCGGGCTGCGTGTGACCTTGAGAAATGGATAGTGATAGAGATACAGACTGATATAGATTTAAATATAAATATAAAATTAGATATAGATTTAAATATAGATATAGTTTGATATATATTTATATATATTTAGATATAGATTGATATATAGATTTAGATATAAATATAGATTTAGTTACAAAAAGGTAGCTAGACATGTATATAGATAGATAGGTAGATAGATAGATAGATAGATAGATAGATAGATAGGTAGATATAGATAGATAGATAAATGAATATGTATATTGATAGATGAATAAATAGTTAGACCGTTAGATAGATAGTTATAGTTAGGCAAAATCATGAAATCCATGATCGCCAACGTCCTTGTGGGACAGGGCACTTGGAAAAATAAATAAATAAAAGATAAATAAATAAATAAATAAGTAGAAAGATAGACAGACAGCTAAGATAAACATGTATATATATATATATA
>NC_051420.1:5322896-5347896 GCF_015228065.2 Penaeus monodon
TTTGAGCAACCGTGGACCTCTCCACCATCCTTCGGCACTAAACTCGATCTTACGCTTTTCTTTCCACTTGTACCATCGACAGCCCGCAAATATCTTTGATGTTGTCGCTCAGTCTTGTCTTTGGTTTGCCTCTTCCTCTGTTTCCTATCACCATCCCTGTCAGCAAGTTTTTCTCAATACTTTTACTTCTCATTACATGACCAATAAACTTTAATTTCCTAATGTTAGTAATAGTAATGCTAATAATATTAATGATAATGATGATCATGAAAATAATAATAATAACAATAATAACAATTTAATAATAACAAGGATAATAATAATGATATAATAATAATAATAATAATAATAATAATAATAAGTATAAAAATTTGAGTAATAGGAATTATGATAAACACAATGAAGATAATAGTAATAAAAAATATTTATAATAATAATAAAATTGTGATAATGATAATAATAAAATAATATTAATAATGATGACAACAATAATGATATTAATAATAACAATAATGATAATGATAATAATAATAACAATAAAAATAACAATAACAACAACAATAATAAAAAAGAATAATAATCATTATGATATTAATAATTATAAAAAGAATAACAACAATAATAATGATAATAACAACAGTGATAATAATGATAATGATAATGAAAGTAACAACAATATAATGATAATAGTAATAATAATAATAATAAATAATAATGATAATAATAATAATAATAAAATAATAATAATAATAATAACAATAAAATAAAATATAAAAGTCAGAATGATAAGAATTATGATAAAAAACTATGACAGTAATCACAATGACAATAATAATACTGATAATAAAAATGATAAAAAGAGATAAATAACCAATAAAATTATATTAATGTTATAACAATAACAACAACATGAATAATCATAGCCATAACGCCTGTAATAATGATAATAATGCATATATGAATTGCACCACACGCCAGGCGTCAATAGCATAAAGCAAAAATGAAAATAGCAATATTGGCAATGCAGTGTTCGATTATATCCATTATAAGATTTATACGAACTCATGAATAATAAAAACGTGTTCTGACGGTGTTGGCTGCGTGATCCGATTTTTTTTTTTTTTTTTTTTTTTTTTTTTATCAAACTCTTTATTCATCTCCTTGATTGATATTTGTATTTTCTCTTATGTTTTCGTCTATTCCTGTTTTTATTTGTTTATCTTTCTCTTTTTCTTTGGTTTGTTTACTATGCTATTCTTATATATATATATATATATATATATATATATATATATATATATATATATATATACATATTATATGTATATATATATAATTTTTTTTATTATTTTATTAATATTTTTATTATTATTATTTTTTTTACGATTATTAATTTATTCATTTATATTTCTACAAAGATAAATATCCATATTCTTTTGATAAGAACACTATAACATGTAACAAATCTATAACACGCGAATAAAAGACTAAAAAAAGACTTTCCAAGAAATATTAAATCATGATACTTTCTCTTCTTCTTCTTCTTGTTTCTTTCTTTCTTTCTTTCTCTGTTTCTCTCTTTCTTTCTTTCTTTCTTCCTCTCTTTCTTTCTTTTCTCGGTAGCTTATGGAGAGAAGTCTAAAAGCGATAGTCACGGTTTCCCATTAAAGAGAGCCTACGCATTTGACCCAGAAAAAAAGTTTCAACTCATGCCTCCCTTGCATAGTAGATTAGTACATTAACCCATGGCTACCTTGCGTATTAAGTAAATATACTAACCCATGCCTCCCTTGGATATTACAGGAATCTATTAACCCCTGCCTCTCTTGCATGTAAATGTATTGACCCATGCCTCCCTTGCATATCAGATAAATGTAAAAGAAAAGGGAGTAAAATAAAGAGAGTAGAGAGAGAGAGAGAGAGAGAGAGAGAGAGAGAGAGAGAGAGAGAGAGAGAGAGAGAGAGAGAGAGAGAGAGAGAGAGAGAGAGAGAGAGAGAGAGAAGAGAGAGAGAGAGAAAGTATCAGGTACTTGTTATCCACTGCTGTCCACCAATTTGTCAGGGTTGTGTTGACCTTAAACGCACGGTCTGCTTGCGTGTATTTATTGACAGAAGATTCTTGGTAGTGTAGCGTAGACGGAGGTTGGAATGGCCGGCTCGTGCAGAAGGGACCCAGGCAGAGGCCCTGGCGGGTGGCCCCCGGGAGGAGGCAGCGTCCCAGCAGGACCGTGACTCGGGGCAGAGTGGTTGTACGGGTCAGGGTAGTGGGCAGAGATCATGAGAGATGGGGGCGTGGCTTAGGTCAGTACGGCTGCAATGCCATGGGCACGCCGTCCTATTGGTCACCCCTGCTAGCTGGAGGCCGTGGCATTGAAGGCTTCTGACCACTCAGAAAGAGAGAGAGAAAGAAATAGAGAGTGAGACTGAGAGAGTGAGAGAGTGAGAAAGAGAGAAATAGAGAGAAAGAGAGATAGATAGATAGAGATAGAAGAGAGAGAGAGAGAGAGAGAGAGAGAGAGAGAGGACAGGCAGAGAGCGATAATTACAGACAGAGAAAGCGAGAAAATGTACAGAGAGAGAAATAAAGCGAAAGAAGGAAAGAGAGAGAGAAAGCAACCGATATATATGGAGAGAAAACGAGACAGAGAGAGCATCCGCTAACGACTGGGGGAAGGGAATATGGGAGGAAGGAAGATCAGAAGTGAATTTCGGGGCGATGGAGATGCAAGGAAGAGAGGAAAGGGGAGTCAGCAATTCGTGATAAAGGAGAGAGAGAGGGAGAGATAGAGGGAGAGAGAACTTTTCGATGCGAGCCGAATCATCAGGACACAGGAAAGACACCAATAATCTCGGAAGGAGGGTAATAAAGCAAGAGACAAGAAAGGGGAAGGAAGAGGTTCAGAAACAGCGGCAAGAAGGAGAAAGAGAATATGTGCGACGTCCATTGTTGGTGCTGTTGGTGCGACCCTGATGGTGATGGGGATGATGGTGATGGTGATAGTGGTGGTGATGGTGATGGGGATGATGGTGATGGTGATAGTGGTGGTGATGGGGATGGGGATGATGGTGATAGTGGTGGTGATGGTGATGGGGATATGGTGATGGTGATAGTGGTGGTGATGGGGATGGGATGATGGTGATGGTGTAGTGGTGGTGGGATGGGATGATGGTGATGGTGATAGTGGTGGTGATGGGGATGGGGATGATGGTGATAGTGATAGTGGTGGTGATGGGGATGGGGATGATGGTGATGGTGATAGTGGTGGTGATGGGGATGGGGTTGATGGTGATAGTGGTGGTGATGGTGATGGGATGATGGTGATGGTGATAGTGGTGGTGATGGGGATGATGGTAATGGTGATAGTGATACTGATGGTGATGGGATGATGGTGAGGTGATAGTGGTGGTGATGGTGATGGGGATGGTGTAGTGATCCTGATGGTGATGGTGATGATGGTGATAGTGAAAGAGTTGATGGTATTTGTAATAGTGTTGGAGATGATGCTGATGATGGTGATGATAATGATAATGAGGTTGCTGCTGCTGATGAAGATGATAATGATGATGAAGAAAAAAAAGAAAGAAAAGAAAAGAAAGAAGAAGAAGAAAAAAGAAACAAGAATATATATATATATATATATATATATATATATATATATTTTTTTTTTTTTTTTTTTTTTTTTTTTTTTTTCTCCAATAACCTCCCTCGCCAGTCCATCTGTTGACGCCCATCGCCCGCGTCCGAATCCCTTCGCCTCTGCTCGACTTCATACTGTCACAATCTGGAGCTCTTTCGGACTAATGGCTGTGACTAATGAAGTTCCCTGAAGAGCAGATTCGCCCATTCGTCATTTTCAGAAAGAAATGTCACGGTTATTAAGATCTGTGGTGTGTTGGGGGGGGGGGAGGGGCTAGGAGGACGGGAGGTGTTGGCTTGTGTGTGTGTACGTGTGTGTGTGTGTGTGTGTGTGTGTTTGTATGTGTGTTTTGTGTGTGTGTGTTGTGTGTATGTGTGTGTGTTTGTATGTGTGTTTGTGTGTGTGTGTGTGTTTTGTGTGTGTGTGTGTGTATGTATGTAGGTTTGACTGTACGTATAATTATATATTGTCAAAGAGGATATATATGTGTGTGATGACTCTGCATTGTATAGATGACGTGCATTAACGTATTATTATGTCTGACAAAACCTCATTATTGAAGACAAAAAAAAACTAACTTCTCCCATTGCTAAACCTAAAACGACATTACTGAAGAAGAAGAAGAAGAAAAAGAAAAAGATTAGGTTTGAATCAAAGCATGCAATGGAATTATACCCGAGTCTCTAATTAACTCAACAAAATACATAAGTATAGGTGAAGCTACTATCTTCTTACCTCTGCCATTGTGAGCAAACACTCTAGACAAACGAAGACACGATGATGATAAAATGGAATAAATATAGTCTGAAAGAGAGAGAAAATCAGATATATGACGCTATGATTTGATCAAATTTCCCTAATGTTCTTCCAGTTTCTTCCTTTCTGCAATATAGATGCAACACAATTTTCGCATTTCTGTATCGCAGGAAAACAAAAGTTAATCTCCTCAACGTGAATTTTCTTCCTTTGTCTATCTGCCCCGCCCCCCTCACCCCTAACCCTTCATCCCCCCTGCTCCCTCCCCTTCCCCCTTCGAATCCTGCCAATCCTGATCACTGGATATTCCTACTCGTACGATCCCACTCTTGCTCCTTATCTCTGCTATCCCACAGACTCATTACCGCCCTCATATCTACTATCCTGTCCTATCCGACCCCTGCGCTCTCCTTGCTTCTGCTTCCCTTATCTTGGTCTCCATCCCTTAACCCTATCAGTCCTATTCTTGCCTTTTATCTTTCCCTCTACTATCCCTGCTCTTGCTCTTTACTCTTGCCATATCCATCATTACTATCCTGTCCTATCCCGTCCTTGGCTTTAACCCTTACCTCTGCCATTTCCACCCCTGTTATCCTCATCCCCATCTCAAGCTATCCCGTTATATCCCGACTCTATCCCTGTTATTCCACCCTTGCCAACTGTCCCTTACTCCTACCTTCTTCATGTCTTGCCATCTTCAACGCCTGCTTTCCCCTCCCTCCTCCCCCTGCCTGTCTATCGGTCTCTTCCCCCTGTCTATCTACGGGCGGCCCACTCAAGCTGGCCACCATGGCATCTCCATGTCCGTGTGTCTCCTCTCTTGTCTCTATCTATCGCCGACTTGTCCCTGTCTGTCTATCGGCCTCCACGCCCTTCAAATTACTATTCTCTTTCTGTCGTTTTTCTTTATCTTCTCTTTCTTATCTCCTTTTCTCTAACCACGAACAACGACAACGAAAGTCCAATAGTTTCTCTCTCCCTCACTACCCCCCTCCCTCATATGAAACCCAAGCCCCCCCCCCCCCCAACCAACTACCTCCTCCCATTTCTCTCGTTATTCGAAAATTCCTATAATTCACGTAGACAAAATAAATATCAATACATCAAAACACATAAACGAACACGTAAATACATCAGTAAACAAACAAAACTAAACTAAATGAATAAGAAAGAAAGAAAGAAAAAATAATAGATGTTATTTATCAATCAGTAAATCCGAAATACTTGATAAAAATAAGGAAGATGAAACATAAAATCCGCAGGCAAACTCGATTAAAGTTTGCAGGAGCAAGATGCACGCAACAAGGAGAATTTGCCTCGCGCGCGTAGCCACCAATCTTGATCTTTTCACGTTACATTTTACGAATTTTCTTGAGGATCTCTGTCTGTTTATCATTCTGTCTGCCTGGATTAAATTTGGTTTAGATGTCTCTCTATCAAGTTGTTTTATCTTTGTACACACACACACCACACACACACACACACACACACACACACAACATATATATGACTACCGCTATGTCCCAGTGGTTAGCACACTGGACTCATTGTCCCGAGTTCAATTCTTTGCCGCGGCAGTCGTAAAAATGCCGACTACTGGATCGAGCCCAACCTCTCGGTGAGAAAACGATAATGTGCCCTTAGACTCAAAATGTAGTGTCGGGGTTAGGAAAGTCGCGCACGTGTTAGCGCACCCCAACCGACGTTGATTAGGAAGCCAAACCAATCAGACAGGGAGGTACCACCAATAACCCTCAGAAGTGAGTGAGGAGGGCCTATGTCGCAGTGGATAAATAATCATATATATATTATATATATATAAATATATAATATATATATAAAATTATATATATATATATTGTTAGTTTGTGTGTGTGTGTGTGTGTGTGTGTGTGTGTGTGTGTGTGTGTGTGTGTGTGTGTGTGTGTGTGTGTGTGCGTGTGTGTGCGTGCGTGTGTGTGTGTGTGTGTTCATGTCTGATGCTAGTGACTTAGAACCACAGAAAACGAGGAAAAATCATGAAAAGAGTCTTAATCAGCCGGCAACCGTCCTCTTAATCACCGCTGCTTTATGGCAATGGTGTTCCTGCCATGGTTTATGGTGTCCTCGTTATTACTTTATGGCTCAGGGTAGTGTTAGCTTTACTGTATGGTAGTTCATTTTCTTTTTTTATATTCCTTTTGGATTAATCGCTTAGCAATCTATTTATCTATCTTATATATATTTTTTTCATTATTACACATTATTTTCTTCTGCTATTTATATTTTTTTCATTATTACACATTATTTTCTTCTGCTTATATATGTATATCAATTGTTTTATTAACCACATTTCCAGTGTCTTTATAAACAAAAATTGTATCTTTACGATTAGAAGGAGAAAAAGGAAGAAAAAGGCCTCGAGTTTATTCAGTAGTTATTCACTATTTTCATTCACTTTTCTTTCACTTTTTCATTCATATAATCGGGTATTGGTTCAATGATTCATTCACTGATTCATGAATACGCTTATTCACTCACAAATACAACTAATCTTCCATTTATTCACTCAATGCATTCAAGCGTTTTTTCATTTAATCGCGTAGTTATTCATTTCTTTTGTTTACGTTCATTCATTCACCTCTTAATCCATCCACTCTTTACTGATTAATTCGTTAATTCTCTAACTTATTAATTATTTCCTTTATATATTCGTCCATTCATTCATTCATTCGATTATCTCCTCACTCACTCCTTCATTCACTTACTCAATTATTCAATTCCTTCATCCACTCATTCTTTGGTTAATTTGGACATTCCCTTATTCATTCAATTAATTCATCCATTTGTTTATTCACCTAGTCATTCATTCATTCATCCACACATTCATTCATTCGATTAATTCCTAACTTATTCACTATTCCATCCACTCATTCATAAATTAATTCGATCATTTCCCCATTCATCCGTTCACCTACTCGTGAATTCATTATTCCATCTGCTTATTCACCCGCTCAATTATCATTTCATTCATCCATTCATTCGATTACTCCCCCACTCATTCATTCATAAAATCGAAAAAAGGTGATCAACTAGTCTTCAATAGTATCTCTTTGCTCATCCTTTTACGGCGCAGTAATTCCCTCTTGCAATGCCACTAACTTCAGCTTCACTGCCAGGCGTTAACTTCACTCGGGCTCGTGTTGCAATTTGTAAACTTCACTTTGTATAATTGCTTCGCGAGTTTGCAGTCCGGCGTAATAAGTTTGCACGTTTTGCTTCATGCAATTTGTATTGTTATTATTATTGTTGTTGTTTTTGCTGTTGTTGTTGTTACTGTTACTTTTATTATTTTCATTATTGTTGTTGTAATTGTAATTATCACTATCATTATCAATACCATTATCATTATTATAATCAATACTATTATTGTTATGGTTTATTATCATAATTACTACTACTATTAAAATTGTTATTACCATTATTATTATCATCATTATTATCATTATTATTATTAACAACATTATCATCATCATCATTATTGTTACCAGTATCATCATTATTATTATCATCTTTATCATTATTATTATCATTATTATTATCATCTTCACCATTATTATCATTATTATTACTATTATGCTTTTAACAATATTATTGATCTGATGACTATCATCATTGCCATCATTGTTATAGCTATAATTATCATGGTTATTACTGTTGATAATAGTAAGACCATTATTGTTATCATGATCATCATCATCGTCATCATCATCGTTATTATTATCATTGTCATTACCTCTTTTATCATTATTTTTCTAAGTGCTCCGTTGTTATGTGTCAGTGATTTAGTAGTTCGATCACTCTACGTTCAAATTTTGAGTTTTAAAGAGGTGGACTGATAGGTAGATGGTAGGTAAATAGGTAAGTAGGTAAGTAGGCAGGTAAGTAGATATGTAGGTATGTGGGTGGGTAGGGAGGTGGGTAAGTAGGTAAGTAGGTAGGTCGGGAAAGAGGGAGGTAAGTCGGCAGGCAGGCAGGCAGGCAGGCAAATACGAAGATAGACAGACAGACAGACAGACACAGAAGCGGAGAGACGGACAGACAGACACACAAAAAGACAGAAACTCAAATCAGGGAACAGAAAACACAATCTTGCCAAACATAAACGGCAAAATAACAGCACGCGAAAATTACTAACAGTTAGACGTTTAGACAGATTAATGAATAGTAAATATTCTTCAGGACAAAGGAAATATTCTGCACTTTATTTTACAGCGTTTTCAACATCATTATCTATCATTTTTTGTCCAATTATATCGCGTTTTTGACATCATCATTATCATCATTTATCATTCCTTTGGCCAGTTCGCTGGAATGTGAACTGTCTTCTGTCTTGCAAAATTCCAAGAAATCTGCAATCTGCAGTATTCAAGAATCAACACAAGGAAATAATTATGACTGTGATTATTACTGTTATTCAGTTTTAAGTTCCTTTTGTGATATCTTATTTATCAATGTTACTTTCATTGTTGTTATTATTAATATCATCACCATCATTATAATTATCGCTATTAATATCATTATCGTTTTCATTATCATAATCATTACCATCATTATTATTTTCATTATCAAATTATCGTTATTATGGTTATTGTTAAATCAATGATACTGTTATCATTATTATTAGCTATTGTTGTCATTATCATAATTATTGCTACTATCACAATTATTGTTACTGTTATTAATATCATTATTTGATGTCATTACTACTACTACTGGTAATATCATTATCCTCATCCTCATTTGATTTACTTGTTTATCTTCTTGGTGGGGAAACTGAGATGTTTATAGATATATCAAATATACTTATCAAGGCCTGATTTTGGTAATATCTCCAGTCAGAAATAATGGATTTGGCTACTTCAGTGGAAGAGCAAATTCACAAAGCAATTTTTTTTCAGCTCATGAGAATCAGAAATAAGAAACTGAACACAGACTTTCGATTTGCATCAAGTCGTAGGTATACTGTGTCACGTAATTAAAACCTCAGGTACTGCGCCGTCCCTTTGTCAGGGTTCGCTTTAAGAATCAGGTCAACGGAAACACACCAGAGGAAACATACACACGGTTTTACTTCTAAGGGCACTGCAATATACAAAGCAAAACAGGATATGTACAAACAGAAGGGAGAGGATCCAGTGGCGCAGGCGAGATCACACGGCGGAAAGGGAGCACACAGGTCAAAATCACGAGAACACTGATGAATTTTTGCCTGGTGCTCCTTTTAAATGTCGCGCTGATGTAAAGGCCCAACACCCTCGTTCCCCACGTGGTGTGCGAGCCAATCGTGAAGGACCTAAGCCCGCCGCCCGGACTGAGGTACGCAGGGCCGAAGGTCCAGAGCAATCTCGCAGTTGTGAGACCCTTCTTTACACAAAGAAATAGGGAGTGGCACTCTTGATGAAACTTAATGGCACGATTCAGTTTGGTGTAAATTTTAATTCAGTTTGGCCGACTTCGTTATCGATCAGAGGTTCAAACATTCTGTCAGATTGGTTTTCCATTATCAATTTGTTGTGGTTAATGAATCATTATGTTTATCGCTTGTCTGTTATGTCTCACAAAATAACTTGCTAGTATATAAAAAAAACCTGCTCACGCTATTAAAATCATAAATTATGAATTCATACCTGCCGATTATGCAACCAAATCTATAAAATAATTGACGTAATCATAAAATCCTATCCAATAATACTCATATTACCGCTTAGATGACTCTGGGCTAAAAATGGATAACATACATACGGAAATGAACACCTATATAATTGAATAACGATTAACGTGTTTAATTATGAGTTATCTACTATCAGAATGAGAACATAATACTGAAATTATAAAACACTCTTCCACTAATTCCCAGGGGGTGGTCCTCGGCGCTCGTGACACCAGAAGTTAAGTGTTTCAGGAAACTCCAGCGTACATATATAACTATGGATAGTGCTGCTAAATATACTGTCGGATTTTATTTTTCATCATCATTGAGGATACTGCCTTTTATCTAATGGATTCTTGGTTATTTTAGGCTTTAGAATTGATAAAGCGAGGAAAATGAGTTTGTTGTTAGTTCATCAGGTCGATTAGATAGACGTTTTAGAGCCACGGCAACAGGCCATTTTTTATTTCTGATTGTGATCTTGTGAATACAATTTCTCGGCGGTTATTTATTATTTTTTTATTAGTTAATTATTTTTTTTATCGGCTAAATGTTGGCATGTTAAAAACCTCTCACGCAAAAATCTAAAGATGTACAATGATAATGATAATAACAGCAACAGCGGAACTAATAAGGATGAAGATAATGTTAATGATAACAAAAACAACAATAATGAATAATGAGTGATGATTATGAAGATGATGAAGATAATGACGTGATGATAATGTAATGATGGTAATAACAATAATAACAGCAACAATAACAACAATAATAATGATTATAATAAAAGTAGTAGTAGTAATAATAATAATAATAATAGTGATAATAGCACTCAAATTCTCGAAGGAAATCAAGAATGCCCAACGGAATCGATAAGATATAAAGACTATCATTATTGTTATTGCACTGCGAGAGAAAAATGCCTTTTATGCATTCAAGTTCACTAAAAGCATCAATAAACTTGTGATATACTAATACACTTCATAAAGGTCACTGAATATAGATTTTCCAAGGACATACAATTCCCTTATTGCTAACTTTTTATTTATTTATTTGTTTATTTATTTATTTGGTATTGTCATTATTATAATTATTTAATTAATTATTTTTTGGGGGTGTGGTCATATTCATAGATTTTTTGTTCTTATTGTCATGTGGGATCTGGTCATTACAATTAACATATTTATAGTTATAAGGATAAAATCAGTAGTTATTACTATTATAACGGCCATGAATAAAGACAACAATACTTAGAAAATGATGATGGTAATAATGGTCGTTATTGCTCTTCTATGATCATCATTATTATTGTTGTTCTTATCATTATCATTACTATTACTAATATCATCACCATGATTATCACCACATATTATTATCATTATCATCGTCATTATCATCATCCTCAATCCTTATTATCATATAGTTGTTGCCATTGCTGTTGTTGATATTCTTAGGCATTCTTAAGTATTCATAAATAGTTTTGACATTATCTAAACAAGTTAATATTATTCCTTTCCTGGTTAAAACCACTTCCGTGATAACAAAAAAATAACATACTTTGTTATGAAAGTAATATACCACATAACAGGAGCAAGGGACTGGTTTTAGCCATAAGAGAGATTGAATATATTAGTAGACAGCACATTTTAAATATGATAAAATAATCATGTTGATAAATCCATTACTGATTACGTTAATAACAACAGGTTGTTTTTACGTCAATTAATTAATAATGACTTGGCTTGTTCTTCGCTTTTGGATTAATAAGAAGAGTATTGCAGTTACATAAATCTGACAGTAGACATTCAACATCCAACATTTAGGGATAAAAATAAACACTCTTTTCTTTCCCTATTGTAATATAGGGAATCTGTAAACTCACTTCTTTAACAGAAGTAACCGGAAACTGGATAAATAAATGAATCAATAAAATAAGTAAACGGAAAAAAAAAACATTCTGCTTTAAGATGATCATTGTTACACTTGTCATCTCAAATTCTATTTTCTAGTGCTATTATATATGTAGGTTGTATTAACTTTTTGATAGAGCAATACAGAATATAGAAATTCATATTCATGAATGATAATTTTATACTTATAAAAATGATTTATGATTTACTTGTAGCTGCTATGTCATATGCGAATGATTCTATTGTTTGAAGTTTGTAGAAAGTTTTTCCTTAATTTTGTACAAATGTGAGAGTCAAGAAGTTATTATTCAGTTGAAGTGATATACGAAATGATATGTCGATAATTTAGGAAAAGTTTTGGAACGTTTTGTTTACGACGTTCTTCGATGGTTCGGCCGAAAGGGTTTGGGAGGCTGATCTCTGCTTCGATCTTTAATTTCATTTATAAAGATGAAAGATGATTGCCTTGGATTTTGTTGTAGCTTGAAATATTCTGTGGGATTCAAGTGTTTAGTGAATTAATGAGAAAAGTGAAATTTGTGTGGCCTCACAGCCATCGAGAGCACGTGTCAAGGTATGGTACTTTTTTCTTTGTCGGAATAACCAAGGCTGTATTCATTTATATATGTTTGAAAATCAATGCTGAATAACCAATTGAAAGTAATACCTAGTATAAATTTGATATTAATTTTGTCATTTTTTAAAATTTACTTATCATCTGAACATATGTTGATACCAAAATTATATAGTCTTTGTATAATCCCATCTTTGAGCAGATAAATATATATTTTTTTTAATTTAACAAACACCTGTCAGCTATCAGATGTTAGCCAGAGGAATATGGTCTAACATAGGATCTCATGGTTAACAAACACTATTATTTCAGATTGATTTCTGATATAATGAATTGATGGGCTGATTAGCACATCCTCCATGAGGTCTAGGTGAGAATATAAGGCAGGAAAGGTCTAACAACATTCAATCTAGTTTTTTTTTTGTTTTCGATATGTTAATATTATCTTATCATACGAAGAATAACTCATGCTGATGCTGTGTATCATCAGTTGCGGTAATAAAATCACGATGCAAAGACGCTAAAATCTCCTGGTGTACAGTCACGGGAAAATACTCTCTAGCGATATTGTTTCGAATACCGTTTCGAACACCCGAATAATGTGACCCCCTTTTGTTTACGTTTGGAAGGTCCCGAAGCTTCATTCACGAGACGAATGTTGCACGTGACTATACAACAAACATTTATTGAGGTTAAGTTGATACATGAAACCGAAGTGGGTTTCGTAAAAAAAAGGAGAGTCTTAAATTGTCCTCAAACACAATGTACTTTTTCCTTTTACGACTTACATTTATTCGGCGTAGTTCATGTAAAATGGAAGAATAAAGAATCAGATCCCACCAAAGCAAAACAGCGAACGTAAGGTCGATCTTTGAGGATAAACATAGCCATTCTGTTCCCTAATAAATACTGAACTATAAAAAAGATAAACAATTGGGAATTAATTTGTTAAAATCAACCACAAGAAACACACTAAACAACAGCATAAACAAAAAACAAACAAACAAACAATAGCAAATATTGCCTCAATGATGAGTTTCTTACAAAGTTTATTTATCCTTTATCCTCTTCATCCAGTAGAGAATATAATCTCCAATTTATTCTTTGAATTATATACTGTAATTCCGTGAACTTCTGCCAGTTTGAATATTTGATAAGCTTTGAGATTTCGTCAATAGAATCCATCCGAGAATCAATAGGTATAAAATCACACAAGAAGAAGAAGAAGCAGAAATAAAAAGAAAAATAAATAAAAGAAGAAGAAATATACATAGGGAAAATAAACTCAAAAGTGGAAGAAAGAAGAAGAAATAGGAATAGAAGTAGAAGAAGAAAAAGAGATAGAAGCGCATATGAGGAAGAAGAGGAAAGAGAGATAGAAGTAGAAGATGAAGAAGAAGAAGAAGAAAGAGAAATAGAAAAAAAGACGAAGAAGATGAAAGAGAAATAGCAATAGATGAAACTAAAAAGAAAAAAGAATCAATCCTCTCGCACGGCAGTTATCATATCTCCTTCTTCCAATAAACACACAAGTAAATAAAGCTCCTATCCCTGCAAACGGCGATAAACAAATACAAAATACAGACACGAAAAGAAAAAAATCCGTTCTACACCACGTCTCATACTTGGCGTCCGGGTCCCTGTTTGCGGGAGTTGATTAATGGCGCTTGTAAAGTGTGGGAAAACAGCCCTTTTTTCTACTCCTCGCTGAAGAGTCCACCCTAAAGAATGTTAGATAAAAAAACGTTAGTTTTAGATTTTATATACTTAGGATGTACAGCGTGCATATTGTATGTATTCATTTTTTTATATTTTTTAATTTTTTTACTGTGTGTATACTAAACACATAAACGCAGACACGAACGCGTGCGCACACACACACACTCACACACACTCACACACAAACATATGTATGTACACACACACACACACACCACACACACACATATATATATATACATATGTGTGTGTGTGTGTGTGTGTGTGTGTGTGTGTGTGTATTAACATATATGTACACACACACACACACACACACACACATACATACACACACACATACACACACACACATACACAACACACACACACACACACAAAAAACACAAACACACACACAAATATATATAAACCGAAAAAAAATGTATATAGATAGATATAGATATATAAATAACTAGGTAGATATTCTTTTCAGAACTGATTGACCCTTTCTTCCTCGTGGGAAGGCATACCTTATTCAGGATATGATATCAACCACAATACCTAATGCTCTGCCACTTTCTTTTACATTATTTCGTATTTCGCCTCAGATCCCGCCCTGCCAGCTGAGTGGTAAATTCTTAATACTCGGTAAAAGCTGCCTTGTATTTCTAATTCTTCCATTATTGTAGAATATTCAGGTTTGTTATTTATTTATTTATTTTTTTGTCTGTACACTGTGGTTGGGTGGAATTAGCGATAGATTTGACCTTTAAGAATGTCTGCAACGAGTTTTTTTTCTGGAATAAACGTCCTATTTTTAATGATTATTCGCGTTCATTATCATCTTAACTATAACTCTTGTTTCATCATATATCATCATAAAAGTGAGGAAAACTGGAACTACTATTTCCTCATATTATAATTTCGTAAAAGTAACTTTACCTGCAACTTTAAATTCTCCTTCACAGTCAGTGATACAACAAGAAATTTATTTCAAAAAGATTTCATCACAATACGTTAAAGAGAAGATCACAGCCAAAATATGTTGACGGCAACGCAGCTCTATCGTTGCTTACGAAAGTGCTACATGTGAAGTGTGTAAACAAATATAGTGAGACTGGTATGCCTTGTTAGGGTTCTGAATATATTGTATGTTGCCTAAGGTTCTTGCAATATTTGTTTTTTTGCTTAATGTCATTGGTAATAATGATGATAATAGTAATGGTGATAATGATGATGATAATGGTGATAATAGTATAATAATAAAAGTGATAATGATGATGATAGTGGTGGTGATGGTGATGATGATAACGGTGTGATGGTGAAGATAATGATACTACTACTACTACTACTAATAATAATAATAATAAAAATGATAATGATGATGGTAGTGATGGTGATGGTGGTGGTGGTGGTGATGATGATGATGATGATGATGATGCTGATGATGCTGATGCTGATGATGATGATGATGACGGTGTGGTGATGGATGAAGATAATGATAATAATATTGATGATGATAATAATGATAATAGCAATGGTATTAATAACTAAGCTACGGAGGATAATTTCTCAATGATAATACAGACGAAGTATGAACAAACTCTCCTTTAATTTATCGAGTGTCTATAAGTGTATCTTAAACACTCCATTCTCTTGCTAAGAACGGCTTAACCGTAAGACAATATTGAGAATATCCTGCATCTTTTATTTGGTAATATTTTCGCTCAGAATTTAATGCATTATTTGATATTTTCAAATGTGATGGTTCGATGTCATGAGGCAAATTTATGTTATGTTACTCTAGGAAAAAAAGGTTATTGGCGTGATGAGTTTGTATTTATAAGAAATATGTCCATTTTTTCAGTCACATATAACTGGCTGTACCCCTGTATTAGATATGATATCAATTTAAACAATGTTTTTTCTCTTGTAAAATCTAAATAAGGTTATACTTGCTTCATAGACTGAGGCAAGTCATACATTTGTGTGAATTGTGAAATGAGACTAAGATTTGAAGTAATAGCAAGATTTCCATGCAAGAATTAATGAGGTCAAAATAAAAAAGGTCCTCGTGTAAAATTTGATGCAAGATAATTAGTAGCAAGATAATGATGTCAGATCAATCCGATTACACTTGCATACGATATGAAGTACGATCAAGTTAGCTAAATCCTTGTGAAGTATTGGAACAGTGGTTCTTAACATCTGCCCTGCCACGCCCCTTTTTAGGAATTTGCCCTTCCCTCGGCGCCCCTGGCATCTATGAATAAAATTCTCCCCCAGATTTTAAGGAAAATTATAGATATATTCTTAGTCTTTTAACTGAGTATGAATTAGTCACATTATTATTAAACTTCCCGTTATTTGCCGATGCTCTCGTTAAGAGAAGAACAAATACCATTAGAGAAACTCCTGCTTTTTCTCAAGGTCTCGCGCCCCTTTGGAAATTACTGACGCTCCCCAGATTAAGAACCCACTGCATTATAAATAGGATTATTTGAACTGGATTCGTGTGTTTTACGTCAACGTTCTCTAAAGCAATCATAACAGGTATTGGTTAACGTCCACAATATGATACCGTTACCAAACCGCCCATATAGTGAGAGAAATATCAAGGCTCTAATTATCTGATACACAGACAGAGAATTGGAAAAGGAGAATGACATAACATGCTTCACTGACTGGAAATAGTGACAAAAAAAGAAAAAAAAAGGGAAAAAAATCATTCTGGGTAACTAATTCAGATGTTACTTCGGAATCTAAGCCGATTTGCCAAAAGTATTTAGTGTATTATAACTTGAAAGAGAATAAGACTATTTTATGTTTTGAATTTAGAAATTTCTTATTCTCAACCTCCCCATGTATGAAAAAAAAGAGATAATCATTGCTAGTGATATAATGATAATATTAATAATAATAATGATAATGACAATGATAAAGGTAAAGATAATAGTAATGGTAATGATAATGATTTTAACAAAAAGTATGATAATGATAATGACATATTAGTAAAAGTTACAACTCTTGTTGTCATTATCCTAATCTTCATTTTTATGTTATCATTATTATGATCAAAATAATTATTTAAATCATTATTATTAACATCATCATCATCATCACTATCACTATCTCCATCCTCCTCCTTATCATCATCACCACCATCATCATCACCACCACCACCACCACCACCACCACCACCACCACCATCATCATCATCACCATCTCCATCACCACCACCACCATTATCATTATCATAATCATAATCATAGAATCATTATTATCACTAGTGTTAATATTATCCTCGTGGCCTTCACTAGAGTACGTTACTCATGAGCTCATGAGTTAATCTCGGTCATCATATAAAACTCCGGCTTCAAGTACAAGCTGTTTGCAGAAGTGCTCAACAAACTAGGGTGTTATTTGCGCCGATTTAAAAGTATTTGTTTTAGACTTAACGCTCTCTCTTGGTAACTTGCAAGTAATTTCTTATTCTCTCTTACTAATAGCATTTTCATTTCTTATTCATCTTGTTTATTTGTTATTATATTAGTGTGTGAATTATTACCATATAGATGTATGTGCATATGTATGTATATATATATATATATATATATATATATATATATATATATATATATATATATATATATATATATATATATATATGTGTGTGTGTGTGTGTGTGTGTGTGTATGTGTGTGTGTGTGTGTCTGTGCGTACGTATGTGTGTGTGTGTGTGTGTGTATGTGTGTGTGTGTGTGTGTGTGTGTGTGTGTGTGTGTGTGTGTGTGTGTGTGTGTGTGTGTGTGTGTGTGTGTGTGTGCATGCATGCATGTCGTGGATTCAGAACATTCTGTGTTTTAATTCAGGAATATTTGCCGTGTTTACATTTGGCATACGAGAAGCCTTGAATAAGTTTTGAGACTTTTTTCGTAGGGGCAGTTATAATCACCCCACACTCTTGTAATTTTGATATATCATTATCATATGTCGAATGAGATAACACACCATTTTTTGTTGTTCTAGGTTGAAAGAGACAACTGTACGTGGAAGTTAAGCGAAGTCTACTAAACCATGCTAGTCAGAGCTGACTTTTTTTGTAGAATGCAGTCGGGACGGGAGGACACTTTGGAGGCGCAATACGCTATAAAATTTTGCGTTAAACTTGGAAAGAACGCAACGCAGACTTACGAACTGCTTCAGACTGCTTATGGATTAACTTGCATGGGCAGAGCATCCGTGTTTCGTTGGCACAAAAAGTTTCAAGGCGGAAGAGAGTCTGTGAGAGACGATGAGAGGTGTGGGAGGGGGAGGGAAGTCAGAACACCGGAGTTGGTGAAGAAAATTCGTACTTTTGTGGATGAGGACCGTCGAGTGTCAATAGAGACAATAAGTGAACAGTTTGAAGTCAGTATGGGAACTGTGCACAAACTTATTCATGATGAATTGAACATTGAAAGATTAGCACGAAGTTTGTCCCAAGGGTGCTCAGTGACGAACAGAAGGAAAGACGTGACAGCAGGGAGATGGTCGAGCTTATCAATTCAGACCCAAGAGTACTCATGGCTCTGGTGACCTGTGATGAAAGCTGGATCTACTGCTATGGCCCGGAAACCAAGAGACAGTTTCCAGTGCAAGCATCCGGGCTCCCCCAGACCCAAGAAGGCCAGACAGAATAAGTCCGCCCTGAAACTCATGATGATCCCCTTTTCGAGAGCAAGGGCATGATCTACAATCGCTGGGTTCCCTCTGGGCAGCCAGTCAACAATGTGGTGGTCTTGAGGGAGTTCCGAAAGAGATTTCATCGAAAAGGGCCAGCGCTGTTCAAGTCGGGCCGGTGGCATTTCCACCAGGACAATGCACCAGTCCACAGCTCCATCCGAGTTTCTAACTACTTGACCGAGATGGGCATCAAGACAGTCGCTCACCCTCCATATAGTTCAGACCTCGCTCCCCGTGACTTTTGGTTGTTCCCCAAGGTCAAGGACAACCTCAGAGGCAGTCGTTTTGAGACCACTGAGGAGATGAGAGAGGCTGTGACGAGGGTCGTGGACACTTTCACACCGGAGGACTTCCAGGGGACCTTCCGGAAGTTGTTCGAACAATACAACAAGTGCACTACAGCTGGAGGGGAATACTCTGAAGGGGACTAGAGTTTCGTGCTTGTCCGAGGGAAAAAAAACGTGTCCCTACGAAAAAAGGCTCAAAACTTGCTGAAGGCGCCTCGGACATTCGATTTCCACCGTTTATTTTTATTTATTTATTTTTTATTTTATTTTATACATTTTTCCCCGAATTCATCTATTTATTTATTTTTCCAGACGAAGATACACTTCACATTTTGGTAATAACAGGCGACATGTTGGGAAGTCGGTGATGACTGATGACTTATTGACAGCTTAGTGATGACTGATTACATACTGACAGGTTGGCGATGACTGACGACAGATTTCGGGATGAGTAGAGTAGTTTTGCTTCTCTGGCTGTCAAAGGCCTTCGATCTTCTGCCTCTGGACACACGGGAGCCCTCGCCCTCGCCTCTTCCCTCTCCTCCTCCTCCTCCTCTTCTTCTTTTACTTCTTCTTCTTTTACTTCTTTTACTTCTTCTTCTTCTTCTTCTTTTACTTCTCTTTCTTCTTCTTTTTCTTCTTCTTCTTCTTTTACTTCTTCGCCATCGTCTTCTTTTTCTTCTTCTTCTTCTTTTTCTTCTTCGTCTCTTTCTTTTACTATTGCATTGTTGTTATTGATATTATCATCACCATCATTATCGTTATCATTTTCATCTATATCATCATATCCATCACCACATCATCATCATTTTTGTTATTGTTATCATTATCATCATCATCATTATCATTATCATTATCACTATCGCCATCATTATTATCACCATCATTATCATTATTATTATCATCGTCATCATCATTATCGTCATTATCATTATCATTAATCACATCACCATTGTTAGAATTATTATCATCATTGTTAATATTTTTATCAATATTATCAACATTGCGTGTGTGTGTGTGCATGTGTGTATGTGTGTGTGTGTGTGTGTGTGTGTGTGTGTGTGTGTGTGTGTGCGCGCGCGTGTGTGTGTGCATATGTGTGTGCGTGCGTGTGTGCGAGAGAGTGCGCGCGCGCGTGTGTGTGAAAATGAACGGGCCCGCAGTGGTACAAAGCAGTGTAAACGAACAAACTTACAGATTCAGGGCAAACTTTAAGGGCAGAATGAATTACAAAACAAGCATAAGTTGCAGAGTCGGTGAAATTGCAAAGTCAGTACAAATTGGAAAGTCGGGACGAACTGCCAAGTCAGCTCAAAATGGGAAATCTAGTCCAAATTTCAAAATCAGTAAGGGTTACAAATTTGGTCCAAAATTGTCAAGTCAGCACAGAGAAAAGATTTTTTTTTTTTTTTTTGTCTCACAAAGATCTCATTCTTTCCTAAGCAGAAATCTTGCTTTTTCTCTATCATCTTTTTCCTGAGTACATATCTTTACATGAAGAATTTTTTTTCTCTCCTGATTCCATAACCTTGAATAAATAAAACAGCATTCTCCTTTTTCCTGAGTATTCTTCCATGTATGAAGAAACGGACAACATTCCCTTTTTTCGAATATATATTCTTGCATGAAGAAATGCCCAACATCCATTTTTTTTTATCCTGAGTATACATCATTGCATAAAAAAGATACATCCTCACGCATAATGAAATATCGAGCGTTTTATTTATTCCGAGTATGCATACTTGAAGAAATAATCAACATCCTCATTTTTCTTGAGTATTCAACCTTAAAACGCTCATTCCTTTCCTTAGTATACAACCTTACAACGCTCATTCCTTTCCTTAGTATACAACCTTACAACGCTCATTCCTTTCCTGAGTATATATCCATCATGAAGAAACATCCTCATGTTTGTCCTGGGAATATATCTTTCATAAAAAAAACATCCAACTTCCTCATTCTTTACCCTGAGCATACATCCTCACCTGATGAAAACACTGCCTCTCCTGTAACATCACTGCCTTTATTCATAGCTGATCAAAGCCTAATAGATTCTGCCTCGCGCTTCCTATGGCACGACAGGGGGTGTTAAAACAGCTGACCTCCCATTGCCTAAGAGCCTTTGCGGATTCATAGTCCAATCTGTGGAAGTGTGGTGAATTCACTTTGTTAAAACGCCACTTGAGGTTATTTCTATAATGTTTGTTGATTTGCATATGTGTTTTTTGTTTAATATATGTATATATATACACACATGCATATACACATATTCCACAGGTACACACACGCACCCGCAAGTAAACACACACACGCACCCGCAAGTAAACACACACACAGGCAGACAAACACAAAGAAACAAATTACAAAAACAAACCAATGAACAAACAGGTCACTATCAGAAAAAAAACTTGCATAAACACAAACAAAACACATAAAAAATAACAAATAGGCTTACCCACGCAAACGCACAAACAAATAACCATTAAAAAAGTAAAAACAACATACAGATAAAAAAGATGCATAAACGCGTATACAAACAAACAAACAAAACAATAAACAAACACACACTCAAACACAAGCAAACCGCTGCTGAAACAAACAAACACATGAACGAACCAAAAAATGAATAAATAAATAAGAATAACTCACGCAAATATAAATAAAACAACAAAGTAATCACATACACAAACAACCAAACAACCTGCCACAAACAAACCACACAGAAAAAAAACAGCTAACAAACAAACTCAAACAAAACCCGCCACTCGCAAACACACAAACAAGCCGGAGACAGCGGGCGGCGCGGGAAGTGAGCAACAACAGAGGAACAGAATCCGCGCACATTATGGTTCAGACGAAGCTTTACGTGTAAGTTATTCACTAATTACCATATCATTAGCTGCAGGTTCCGTCCGCCGCGTCGTAGCCAGCAGCATCCCGCTCTCTGCTCTCTCTCATCTCCCAGGCGGCGAGGTTCCTCAGGCGTGATGCTCGGCAGCCATCGCGTGGGAATCGCTGTCTTGGGCGGAGATAAGTTGAGAATGCGTCGGAGTTTGGTCCAAAGGGGCGTCGAGGTGGGCGTGCGAAGGAGAAAGGGGTCGGTTTTAGTACTCTTTTTTCTCTCTCTCACTCTCTTTTTTTGTGTGTGGGGGGGGGGAATGGGGAGGAGGGGGGTGGGTCGTTGTATCTCCACACGTTTTATTTTTCTTTATTTTTTGTTTTTTTTTGTTTTATAATATTATGCTTCTAAGTCCGTTTTTTTTTTTTTTTTTTTTTTTGTCTCGCTGATTGTGTTTCCCTTTGTTTTTCTCTCCCATCTCCCTTTCACTCTCTCTCTCTCTCTTTTCTCTCTCTTTTTCTCTCTTCCTCTCTGTCCCTATCTCTCTCTCATTCTCTCTCTGCCTACCTATCTATCCACCTACCTATCCATCTACCTACCTACCTATCTATCTACCTATCTGACTATCTACCTACCTACCTATCTATCTATCTACCTACCTACTTACCTATCACCTACCTACCTACCTACCTATCTCTCTACCTATCTATCTACCTATTTGTCTATCTACCTACCTACCTACCTATCCTATCTACTTATACACATGACAAGAAATTTCAGAAATCCGAGTAAAATGCTCTGAACCAGATGCCAAGCCTCATCGCATAAAGATATTGGCTTCGATCCGACGTCTGTATCTGCTCCTCCTCCGTCCCCCCCTTCACGCCCACCTCACCCACCACGCCCACCCCGCCCGCAGGTCTCCTCTCCTTTCCTCGTTCACTTTTTATGGATCTACTTATCCTCTCACGCCCGCATCGTCCACCGCCCATAGATCTCTTCCCCTTTTCACGCCCAAAGACCTACTTCTAGTTAACACACGCCCGTCCCGCCCACCATCTACCTTCCGCGGACTTCCTCTCCTTCTCAGGCACACCACGCCCACCGCTTATCTTCCACGATCATCATCTTCTCACGCCCACTTATCCCAAACCGTGGACTTCCTCTCCTTCTCACGCCCACCACCCACCGCCCACCCACCTCCTTCTCCTCACACACCCATCCCGCCCACTACCCACCACCCAAGCGCTTTCTCTCTTTCTCACGCCCGCCATCTATCACCCACAAACCCGGGGACCTCCCTAATTCACGCCCACCGCCCACAGCCCCCCCCCCTCTTCACGCTCACCCCACCGACCGCCCACGGCTCTCTCTCTCCTCCTCCTCCTGGGCTTCCTTGCTCTCCGCGCCCATCCGTCCATCCAGGAGGCGTGTCCGCATATATCACGTCGGGGAATAATGGGAGAATCAGCATTATTCGTAATGTGAGAAAGAGGGAGACAGGCGGAGAAAGAGAGAGAGAGTGAGAGAGAGAAGAGGGGAGGGAGAAAAAGAGAAAGAAAGAGAGAGAGAGAGAGAGAGAGAGAGAGAGAGAGAGAGAGAGAGAGAGAGAGAGAGAGAGAGAGAGAGAGAGAGAGAGAGAGAGAGCAACCGAGAGCTATAAAAAAGAGAGAAAGAAAGGAAGAAAGAGAGACAAGGAGAGACAGAAACAGATCAAATACAGAAACAAAGAAAGAGAAAGAGACAGATACAGAGAAAGATAGGGAAAGAGAGAGAGCAAGAGGCAAGGAAGAAGAGAGACAATGTTATAAATCACATGAGATGACTCTATTGTGGCAGAGACAAGGAACTGGTTTCGTATGGCGTAATATTTCGTGTTTTTTTATCTTTTTTCTTTTGAAAGATTGATGTCAAATTATGTGATTTTTTTGCGGGCGAGTCACTTGGAAGGCTTTTTCGTTTTCGTTTGAAAGGAAAGTGGTAATTAATAGCCCTTTTTATATGATTTATTGTAATGAAGTTTTGTTTGAAGAAGAAATATATATATATTTTTCACTCTGCCTCTCTTTGTTTGGTATTCTTTCTCTCTCCCTTTCATTTAATTTTTTTTTCTCTCTCTCTCTCTTTCTCCTCCTCCCTCTATCATTCTCTCTCACTCAGTCTCTCTCTCTCTCTCTCTCTCTCTCTCTCTCTCAGTCTCTCTCTCTCTCTCTTCTCTCTCTCATCTCTCCTCTCTCTCTCCTCTCTCCTCCTCTCTCTCTCTCTCTCTCTCAGTCTCTCTCTCTCTCTCTCTCTCTCTCTCCTCCTCCTCCCTCTCTCTTTCTCTCTCACTCAGTCTCTCTCTCCTCTCCTCCTCCGACAGTTCCTCATTTTCCATCCTTCAGAAGTTTTAATTGTCCCGTCTAACACAACATGAACCTCCGCCTCCTTTCCCTCCCCGATTCGGAATAAGGGCGATTCTACGGGTGTGTGCATGCGTATTTATATACATGACAACATTCATAAATACATACGAACATATATACATACATATATACATATAGACATACATACGTATGTACGGATGTACATACTCGCACATGTATGCATACATTCATACGTTCATACACACACATACGTATGTACGGATGTACATACTCGCACATGTATGCATACATTCATACGTTCATACACACACATACTCAAACACATACATGTATATGTATATACATACATACATAAATATATTTGTTCATATATACATATATAATACACACAAACACACACACACACACACATGAAGTGACTTCAGGAGTCAGTGCCTCATCGTCTTGGAAATGTTTTCCCTTCAAAAATGACTTCATGGACGGAAAGAAGTGAAAGTCAGATGGTGCAAAGGTCA
>NC_051420.1:5352896-5355396 GCF_015228065.2 Penaeus monodon
TAACAATATATATATATATATATATATATATATATATATATATATATATATATATATATATATATATTATATATATATATATATATATATCACACGACACACACACACACATATATAGAGAGAGAAAGAGAGAGAGAGGGAGAGAGAAAGACAGACAACCAGAAGACAGACAGTCAGATAAGGAGAGGAGAGAGAGAGAGAGAGAGAGAGAGAGAGAGAGAGAGAGAGAGAGAGAGAGAGAGAGAGAGAGAGAGAGAGAGAGAGAGAGAGAGAGAAGTAGAGCGAGAGAGAAATTGATATATGGATGGTTAGACAGACGGAAAAGAGTGAGAACCCTGAATAGACAGATAATTCCTAACAGACAGACAGACAGAGACACAGAGCCTAATGCTAGATACAGACCGAAGATACAGACATCATCTTATATATTCCCCCACCAATCTCAGCATCCGATCTCCTCTGTCAGGCATAGTTTTCTTGAGCAAGGAAAGAGCAAGTTATCCCCGCGTGACAACAAGCTAAAATGAATAATTGATTTTGCAACGCCTGCAACATTTCGGACGCGCCATTATGCAAATGAAGGCGGAGAGGGAAAATCAAAAGAGCATTTATTGAGATGACATTGATGGACTGCGCCGGTTCTCCTCTCTCTCTCTCTCTCTCTTTCTCTTTCTTATTATCGTTATCCTCCTCTTGTACTTCTTTCTTTTTTTTCCTTCTTCCTTACTTTGATCTATTACTTTTCCTGTTCTTCCATTTCTTCTTTCTTTCGTTATTATTTGACTTTACTATCTTATTCTTATTCTTCTCTTTCTTATTCTCTTCTTTATTATTCTCTTTCCTATTTTGCTCTATTTCTTCTCCTCCTTGTTCTTTCTTTTCCCCATTTTCTTCTGCTTCTTATTCCGTTTCTTGTCCTCCTTTATCTCTTATTTCTTTTTTTATTTCTTCTTTTTCTATTTCTTTTTTTTCTTTTTTTGTCCAATTCTTCTTCGCCTTTTTTATGATTCACGGCATAATCAAGTTTATTCTTTATGCATTCATTCAGAAAAAAAAAGAATAAATGAATAAGCGAATACACAGAATAAAGCAAAGGTACATGAACAAGCCAAATAAATAAGAAAACAAATAAAATCGAATATGAAAATATACAAGAAGGCAAGAAAGTAACTAAGATGCAAATGACCCAAGATGCACTATCAGCTGATGCTAATTATAGCCGAGATTACAGTATTAGTGTCATTTGGGTATCACTAATTACCCCTTTCAGGACATCAGCCAATTATTTACTAGTTGATATAATTCCATGTTTCCGGTAAATACAAGATCCTAATCTCACTTTAATCGCAGGCAGATATATGCTAGTTTCTTTAATTCCATAAATCGGGTTAATACAAGACCCCATATCAATAGAATCTCAATTACTGTTCATTCATTTCTGCAACTATAATATCGATAAAACCAAAATTATATTTCACAGTAGTTAATCAAGAAGACTTTCGTAATATAAATTCGTATACTGAGGACCACGTCAGTTTTCTCAATTATTTATTTAAACCTGGACAGAATATTGTTAAGAACCAACCGTATTACGACAGATTTAAGAAAAGGTATGAATGAGAATGAATATCTTCACCATTCAAGAGATGTATTGAACGGGTTTCGATTATATATTCATCAGAAATACATAGTCAAAATGTATTTCTGACGAATGTATAATCGAAGTCTGTAAAATACATCTCTTGTACTGTGAAGATATTAAATTTTTCTATATTGTTAAGGAACTCCTTCAGAAAGTGGGTTAGTGGTTTATATAACTATTGTATTGTTTATAATATTTGAATAGGCTGTTGATTCGAGTTACAAATCCATCCCTAGTCTTGCTAAGTGATAGTGCTATTACCATTAATGCACAGTAGCAATGGTAGTAATAGAAGAAGAATTAGTATAGTACCAGTAATTTATAGAAGTAGTAGTGTTATTATCACTACGACTATGATAAGGATATTTACATCCGTCAGTATTCAACATTATATATATTTGCTCATATAAACACACGTATACATTCTGTGTATTTATACATTCACGCTCGAAATCCTAATCATATTTCGTGACCATTTTTGTTTAGGTTCTAAGGGTTTCGGAGCTTCGCTTGCAAGACTTTTGTCCATGACTGTACGCATGGGTTTACAAATGTGCCTATTCCCGTTTATTTCTTTATTTACTTATTCATATATATATATATATATATATATATATATATATATATATATATATATAAATAACATTGGTCGGAAGAAAGACAAAGACTACGTCATGATAAGAAATGAGTTTCTTTAACACGCGGAAGTGATTCGAAATTCCAGGAGAATAAAAGCGATTGTCAGAATCTGAAATGTCAACAAGGTGTTTGTGTCAACCCTAATGATTACGCATCAGTTCTGGCGAGCGTGAATATGCATAATCTCACCACTTGTTCAGTCAGACACAAACGTATGGA
>NC_051420.1:5375396-5377896 GCF_015228065.2 Penaeus monodon
TATCTTGAAAAAAAACAGACAAACACGTAGCTGGCAAAACCCTCAGACGTTAAATTCTGATTCATGTTACATACAATATCAAGGCGCTAGAAAGTAGCTAAATCGCTCACAAGAAGTAGCAAAGAACTCGCTAAACGTCGCCAGATCTAGTGATAAAATCACTGAAGTGGCAACCCTGGCTCCAAACAGGCCGTTATATCAATCTCCAATATTTATCACGGTTAGTATACAGAATCTCCGCTAGATGGCACATAAAACGCCATACAGAGGTTATCCCGAATAAGTAAGCAGAGCAAAAGAGAGACCTGGTTTTATAATGATTTTTTGATACCTGCGCTTATACATGATATATGCCGTTGCATCATCGTATTTATATGAATTTCCGTGCAATGCATACATACATACATACATACATACATGCATACATACATACATATATACATACATACATGCATGCGTGCATACATACATACATACATGCATACATACATACATACATACATACATACATACATACATACATACATACATACACACACACACACACACACACACACACACACACACACACATATATATATATATATATATATATATATATATATATATATATATATATATATATATATATATATATATATATATATTTGCATATATGGTGTGTGTGTGGTGTGTGTGGTGTTTGTGTCTGTAGTGAGTGTGTGTGTTGTGGTGTGTGTGTTGTGTGTGTGTGTGTGTGTTTGTTGTGTGTGTGTGTGTGTGTGTGTGTGTGTTTTGTGTGTGTGTGTGTGTGTGTTGTGTGTGTGTGTGTATAGATAGTTAGATAGATATATAGATATAGATAGTATAGACAGACTGATAAAGACAGATAAACAGATGCAAAATATTCGCTTTACATACACTCCTACACAAATACCTTCTAACAGCTATTTAATTTGTTTGTTTCGCTGCAGCATCAATTTCACAAAGGGAGAGAACAAAAGAACACGCGTCTTTCTACGTCACAACCTCATTACGTCTATCTCTAATGTATTTGCCAACATCTGCAATCAACATCATCACCACCATCATCATTTTTCTTAAATTCCCTTTGTTTTTTTTTATTTTGTTTTTGTGTCAGTATGCCTTTGCATATTCCGATTTTTCATCATATTTTATGCTTTATCTCTCTACCTGATATTTTTTTCCCCTTATTCCTCGGTCATATTTCACCCTTCTTTCGGCGGCGTCCACTCCCGCGTGGCTGAAATTACACCCATCTGTCACTCAGAACACGTGACCAGAACAGGAAGGGGGGAAGGGGGGAGTGGGGGAAGGGGGGGAGAGGTGGGGGAAAGGAGGGGAGAGGTGGGGGAAAGGGGGGAGGTTGGGGGGAAAAAAGGGAGAAAGATGGGGGAGAGATGGTGGTGGGGGGAAGGGAGTAAGGAGGGGGGAAGAGAGGGGAGAGGGGAGGGAAGAGTGAGGGGGAGAGGAGGTGGGAAGTGGGAGTTGGGAAGAGGAAATAGGAGGAGGAGTGGAGGAGAGAGAAGAGGAGGGAAGAAGAGGAGAAGGAGATGGGGGAGGAAGGAGGAGGTGTTGGAAGGCATAGAAGGGGGACGCGGAGGGGGAGGAATATACAGAAAACGATGAAAGGGGGTGAAGGGGAGAGGATGAGAGAAGGAAAAGAGGAGAAAGGAGGAAAAGAGGAAGGAGAGAGAGAGGAGAGAGGAGAAGAGTGAGAGAAGGGAGAGGAGAGAGAGAGAAGAGGGAGAGAGAGAGAGAGAAAGAGAGAGAGAGAGGGAGAATAAAGGTGAAAAGAAGAGGGAGGAGAAGAAATAAAAGAGAGAGGGGAGAAAAATAAGAAAATTGGAGAGAGAAGGGAGAATACTGACAAAACAGACAAAACACAGATAGAAAGAGAGAGGACGGAGAAAAGAAGAAGAAGAGGAAGTAAAATTAATAAAAAAATAGACGAATTAGATGATGATGTTGAAGAAGAGGAAGAAAAATAAAACAAAAGAAGAAAATGAACATAATGAGAATGTAATAAGAAGAAAAGGAAAAGTATGAGAAGAAGAAAATATAAAGAAAAGGAGTTGGAGATGAAATATAGGAAGAAGATGATTAGGATGAGAAGAAGAAGAAGGAAGAGGAGGAAGAGCGAGAGAGAAAAAAATATATGTATATAATCAGATAAATGCGCAAATAGAGAAGAAAAAGAAAGTATATATATATATATCATATATATATTAATATATATATATTATATAGTATATTATATACATATATATAATATATATATATATATATGTACTTATATATATATATATATATATCTATATTATATATTTTATATATATATATACATATACATAAATATATATATACTATACATTATATTATATATATATATATATATATATATATATAATATATATATATATATATATATATATATATATAAACAGCCTACAAAAAAAAACGAAAACACGAATCTTCCTCCCCCCCCCCTACCCTTTGA
>NC_051420.1:5382896-5392896 GCF_015228065.2 Penaeus monodon
TACTATACTAATGAAAACCAAAAAAGGGGAAAGGGAACAACGTAATATGCTATTTACTATACTACATACTACTGAAACAACCCTCCGGGCAGTACAGTGGTAAACGTGTGGGCCCTTTCACAGAGGGGTCGGGGGTTTTTCCGAGCCCCGCCCGGGCCCCGAAAAAGTTGAACTGTTCGCCTGGAGGTTACTGTGTGGTGGGCACCAGGGGGGCAAGGACCCCCCGGTTCCGCCGAGTCAGCAGAGCTGACAAAACACGTGAGCAAAATCAAGCAGCCCGTATGTCACCCCAAGAAAAACCCCTTTTGTATAAAAATGGAACCCAAAAACCAAAAAAATACTACTACTACTACTACTAATGATAACAATAATAATGATAATAATAATACTGATAATAATGATAATACTGATGATAATAATATCAATAATAATGATGATGATGATGATAATGATGATGATGATGGTGATGATGATGATGGGATATGATGATGATGATGATGATGTGAAAAAAATAGAAAATAATAAAAAAAATTATACTATACTAAAATAAAAAACTCTCTCTCTCTCTCCTCTTTTATCTCTCTCTACTTCTCTCTCTCTCTACTTTCTTCTCTCTCTCTCTCTCTCCCCTCTCTTCTTTTCCCTCTCTCTCTCTCTTCCTCCCCCCCTGCCTCCCCCCCCCTCTCTCCCCTCTCTCTCTTCGTCCCCCCATTAAAAGAAAAAATTTCCGCAAAACTTTGGACACCCAAAAAATCCAGGCTGATTTGGCCCAAGAACAAGATTTTTGAAGGCATTGCGTAGTGTTTCGCATCTCAAAGGCCAGGGAACTGGTGGGGGTCCCTTGTTGGTGTGAAAAAAAAGAAGCTGAAGAGGGGATTCCGCTGAGGGCACTAGTAGGAGATGGAACATTCAGTGGGAACGAGGCCCCCTCACGAGCTGTCGGGTCTCGTTTGTTGACGGAAGGAGAACAAGAGAGCGAAGAAGGAGAGGAGGGAAGGGAGAGAGGAAAATATAGAGAGGAGGAGGAATATTAAGAAGGAAAAAGGGAGAGAATGAGGAGGAGAAATGGGAAGAACAGGAGAGAGAGAGAAAAAAGAAAAAAACGGGGATAAGAAAGAGGCGGAGGAGGCGCTGGGCTTTGAAAAAAAAAAGGTTCTCGAGGAGTCCTTCAGCCTTCGGGATCTCTCACGAGCTTCAAAGACGACCTCTTCCACCTCGCCTCCGCACACACGCCGCAGCAACAGCAACAAAAACAACAACAACAAAACAACGAAACGAAAGAAAAACACAGACAAACACCCACCCTTTCTCCCTCTTCCTTCCCAAAAAACCCCCTCGGGGACGAAAAGTTTTCCGGAAGAAAAACGCCCCCCTTTAAAATCTATCCGCCCTCTTTTCCCTTTTGGTTCCTTACATTTTAAACCTTTCCCCAAAAAGAAAATTAATCAGATTAATCAATCCGGCCATTTACACCTTAGGATGGAACGTTTTCCTTGAAAAAACCCTCGAGTCTTTTAACTTTTATTAAGCTTTTTTGTTGTTAAAAAAATTTTCAAATCATGTTCGAATTGGGGGTTTGTGTTTGTAAATAAAAACCAAAACCAAAACAAAAACAAATAAATATTGCATTAATAACAGCAAACGAAAAAATATTTGTGTTGCAAACGAGAATGTTTTTTAAAAATGTAAAGAAAAAAGGAGTATTGTATTTGTCAACAAAATACATAGAAAAAGGTACTACAATTTTTATATATATAAAATACTGAAAAAGAATAGTGCATAACTTATCTATTTTAAAAAACCAAAAAAAAAAAAAGAAAGAAATATAGTGAACGAAAAAAACCCCACGGAAACAATACAAAGAATTTGTGTTTTCCCAATTACATTTCCTTTAAGAAAAATTAAACTTAATTCCCGGGGAGAGAAGGGGGATTAATAATTAAAAATTTTTTCCCAAAAAAAAGGGCGAGGGGAAAAGAGGAAAAATCAAAACATAACTAATGAAGGGGAAAAACCCGGATACAAAACACGTGACGTGTGGACATACAGCGTGGTACGATAGGCTATGATGATTTAATATTCTCTAATGGAATTAAGAATGTAGGAATAGATATGAAGTGCTGGATGACTTGATACGATGTGATAAATGAATGGAATGAATCGTAATAAATATGATATAATGCAATACAATATGGTGTGATATGATATGAAAAAAACATTTAAAAGAGTTATATGAAAATTGTATTTAGAAACAGAAAACGAGAGATAAGAGAGAGGGAGATAAGGGGGGGGGGGGTAGCTTAGGGGTGTGCGGGGGGGGGGGACACACACGCCCTTTCCCAAACCGGGTTTGGGAATTTTCCTCGGAGGGGAACCAATTGTTCCCAGCCCGAGGTGGTTTTTGACGACCCGATAACGAACCTTGGGCCCGCCCCCTCTCCCCCCCCTACTAAAAATTTTTTTTCCCCCCTTCCCCTTCTCTTTTCATTTTTTTTTTTTCTTTTTTCTCTCTCCTTTCCCCCTCCCCCCCTCTCTCTCCCCTCTCTTTCTCTCTCTCTCCTCTCTCTCTCTCTCTCTCTCGCTTCTCTCTCTCTTTTCTCTCTTTCCTCTCTCTCCTTTTCCCCCTCTCTCTTTACGCTTCCCCCCCCTTCTTTTTTCTTTATTTCCCCCTCTTCTCCTTTTGCCTCACCCTTTTTCTTTCTTTTTTTCCCTTTTTCCTTCCCCGGGCCTCCTTTCCCCCTTCCTCTTTTTTCCCCCTTTTCCCCTTTTTCCTGCCCTTCATTTTCTTCTTTCCCCTCCTTCCCCTCCCCTTCCCCTCTATCTCTTCCTCTTCTCTCCTCCTTCCCTTTCCCTTCTCTCCCCTCCTTCTCTTCTCTCCTTCTTCCCCTCACCCTCCCCCTCCTTCTTTCTTTCTCTTTCCCCTTTCCCCTCTCTTTCCCTCCTTTTCCCCTCCCCCCAAACCCCTTTTCCCTCACCTCTCTCCCCCCCCTTCTCTTTCTTTCCCCCTTTTTTCCCCACCTCTCTCCCCTCCTTTCTCCTCGGCCATCACTCCCCTCTCCTGGTCTCCCCTCATCTCCCTCTGATCTTTTATTTCAAGCAAAGAAGGGGCGTTGTGTTGGAAAGTGTAAACAACAGCGGATACTGAAGGGATACTTAGTGTAAGAAAATACAAGTGTTTTGTTTAGACATTTACTTTTTTTTCTTTCTTTTTTATCAATGCTGATATTAAATGTCCCCCGTCTGGATTTTTACGTTTATTTTTCTCTTCACTGCGTCACCGTTTTATCATTTCATGATATTATCGTTATGTTTTAGTTACTTTATTATTATAAAAAATTTGGGAATTTTTGGGATTGTATTAGTATTTTGCATTGTTATTTTTTTTATCACATTATTATTTAATTTGCCCCGAAGCAGTGTACACCCAGTTATTTTAAATTATTATTGTTTATTATTCTATCTTTATTATTGTTTTTCTTTTCCCTTTTATACTACTATTACTACTACTTTCTACATTTCTACTACTACTAAATACTACAAAAAAAAACAAAAAACAATTTCTATACTATACTACTAAAAATAAAATTTAAGATAAAATTTTTATTATCATCATAATTTATGATAAAAGATAACAATAATAACTATGCATATATTGATAATGACAATAATATAACATAATAAAAATGAGTGATAGTAAATGATACAAATATGCTACAATACCGCTATTTGATAAAACGGTAAGAGTAAAAGATAATAATCGTCAGGATAGTAATTGCTGAGTCATCATTGGTATTAGTATTTGTTATCATCATTTCTTTATATTATCATTATCATTATATTTTGTGTTTTATAGCGGCTTCCCTATCGTTACTGTTGATTAATAATATGATTGTTAGTATTTTATTAGCCTTTGTACAGTATGAGAGCACTCAGATCAGTATCATGATGCGTATCCTAATTGAGTGGGATCACAAAATTATCACGGAAAAAAAAGTCCTCCCTGGCATAATACTCATATCTCGAATGATATAAAGTTGTAGATCCGCTGAAAAGGGGACAAAGAGAGAGAGAGAGATAGAGAGAGAGAGAGAGAGAGAGAGAGGAGATAGAGATAGAGTAGATAGTAGGGGGGATGGGTAGATAGAGTAGAGAGATAGATGAAGAGAGAGAAAGAGAGACACACATAGATATAGAGATAGGAGGAGAAGAGAGAGGAGATGAGAGAGAGAGAGATAAGAGTATGGAGGGGGGAGAGTAGATATGTATAGCTAGATAGATAGACAGACAGAGAATAGAAGAGAGCGAGATATATAGAGAATGAGAGAGAGAGATAGAGAGACGAGCAGACGAGAATATATATATGTAGGTATGTAATATATATCTTAGAGAGAAATATAGAGAATATATATTATATATATATATATATATAAGACTCTATAGATAGATATGTAGATGAGTATATGATATCATATATACTATTTGTTTTTTTTTTTAGCGCTGCCTCTTCTCAGACTACTGAATTAAAAAACACAAAAACACATGACACACACACACACACGCAAAAAAAAAAAAAAAAAAAAAAAAAAAAAAAAAAAAAAAAAAAAATAGAGAGAGATATATATATATATATATATATATATATATATATATATATATATAATATATATATATATACAATACATTAATGACAGTCCTGTTTTTCATCTTATTTTAATTTGACTTTTTTATTCGCTGCTGCTATCACCCCCCTCACCTCCCCGCCACACCTTCCCCTCTCTCCCCTCATCTTCCCACCACGATCAGCTCTCCCCCATCTCCCCGCTACGTCCCTATCACCTCCCCTTTACCTATCCTTCTCCCCACCATGTTCTCTCGCCCTCGCTTCCTTCCCTTCCCCCACCCTCCTTCCACCCTCCCCTCCCCCCACCCCTCCCTCTCCTCACCCTGTCCTCCTATCCTCTCTCCTCCTGCCCTCCCTCCCATCCTCTCTCTCCCTCACCCTCCCTCCCATCCTCTCTCTCCCTCACCCTCCCTCTCCTCGCCATGTTTTCCTACCCTCCCCTCCTCGCCCCCCCCCTACATCACACTCTCCTCCTCCTCTGTGGGTTGTGATAATGAAGTGAGTTGTGATACTTATGTGAGTTGTGGGCGCCATATTGTGATGCCGCCATGTACAGGATATGATGACAATATTGTCGTACCTGTGTTGTGATAATTATATGATTATATTATATATATACTGCCTTTTGCGTGATATGTTACACCATGTGAAATATAGAAGATTATGTTTAGCTTATATTGCTGTGTAGCATATCGCCTATGTAAAAGAGTGAGATTCTCTGTACAATTTATAGAGTACAATATTTTATCTTGTGTCTGTAGTCACACGTCTGGCAGTAGCGCTCTCGGGCATGGCCGACGCGTGGCGCACGGGACTGTGAAGAGCTCCCTTTTATTTTTGTCAGAGCTGATCTACAATGAACCTACTTTAATTTTAATTGGTGTGTTCTTCTCCCTCAAGCATCATAGAGAAACACCAAACAAATAGATATACGAACACAACACAGTGAGTATACAAACATGGCGCAGTGATCCAGTTATTCAGTTCTGACGCCAGTCCTGTGGCCTGTCGCCTGCCCGTGCCTCCTCCACCCTCGTGGCCGCTCAGTAAATAACCCGCTCAGGAGTGATTTTATTAGTGCAGTGAATTGTGGTGCTATAGTGAAGTGTAGTGTTGTGCTGTGGCTATTGTGTTTAGTGCAGTGCTATATTTAGCAGCATAAGGGAGCCGAATCGAAGCATATTGAAGATCGTAGGAGCGAGACATATCTCTACGCTCTCTACGACGCTTCGTGAGCGACTGATTCTTTCGCGTCGCGGCTCGCCTACCCGCACGTGCCCGACGTGACGTCACGGCACTGCCACGCACACACACTCACTCCCCCACACTGCATGGTCGGAATTTCACCGGATTTTCGCCGAATTTGCTGTATTATCTTTACACCCTTACCACGGTACCATGGGTAGAGGAAAGAAATCGCAAGAGGCCAGTAAGAGCGACACTGAGAAACCAGACTCTAGCCTTGAAGAGTCTGAAGGAGCCAGTGCCAGCATCCCACCTCCCACAGATATTATTACATTGCTCCAGTGGATAATACAGAGGGATGAAAAGAGGGAAGAAGCACGTCGGAAGGAGGAAGCACGTCGGAAGGAAGAAGAGGCAGCACGCAGAAAGGATGATTTTGCCCGTTTTCAGGAGCTGATCCTTCGCCTCACTCCCCAGCAGCCCGTAGATTCAACTGCGAGTTCGCCAGTGAGCAGTTCTGCTGCGTCCAATGCTTCTCACTCTCCGCCGACGTCGGAGGAGCTGCCTACCGAATATGCGCCGGAGGAGCTGCCTACCGAAAATGCGCCGGAGGAGCTGCCTGCCGAAAATGCGCCGGACGAGCTGCCTACCGAAAATGCGCCGGAGGAGCTGCCTGCCGAAAATGCGCCGGACGAGCTGCCTACCGAAAATGCGCCGGAGGAGCTGCCTGCCGAAAATGCGCCGGACGAGCTGCCTGCCGAGGACTTGCCGGAGGAGCTGCCTGCCGAGGACACGCCGGAGGAGCCGCCTGCCAAGGACTTGCTGGAGGAGCTGCCTGCCGAGGAGACCCCGGATAAGCTGTCTGCCGAGGAGACCCCGGAGAAGCTACCGGGAGTCGAGGGACTGGTGGAGGAGCGACAGTGCACCAAGTCCGACAGAAGGCAGGACCGTGATCGCCGGAAGAGTGCGGGTGACGGAAGGAAGGTCTGGGGCCACACCACCGCTAGAAGTAGGACCACGGAGCCTCGTTGCAGGCATCTCGCAGTTGTGGTTCTCTGATGATATTCTCCACTGGGTGTGCCAGTTCACCTGCGCACCGATGGCGGACATCACTTCCAGCGGGGGGTTTTCTATTTTCCTTCAGCGATGGGGAGTGCGTCATGTCACGTCAAGCTCCCATTACCCACATTCCAATGGGCATGCAGAGGCTGCTGTGAAGAAAGTCAAGTATCTGATCATGAAGACAGCACCCAACGGGAATATTGACTGTGAGGAGTTCGACAGAGGCTTACTAGAATTGCGAAACGCCCCAAATTTCATTGGTCGTTCTCCTGCTCAAGTTCTGTTTGGTATGCCCCTTCGCTCCTGTGTGCCTGCCCACTCTAGTGCCTTCATGAAGGAGTGGCAGACCAAGGCTGAAGACTGCGACCGTCGTGCTGCAGTACGTGCCAAGGACGTGAAGACCCGCTATGACACTCGTGCCCACACACTTTCCAAGTTAGAAGTTGGGCGCATGTGCGAATCCAGGATCCCACATCCAAGCATTGGGATAAGGTTGGCACTGTCATGGGTATTGGCAAATCTCGTGATTATCACATCAGGCTTCCAAGTGGCCGTATACTGTGGCGCAATCGACGCTTCTTGTGCCCTAAACAGCTCATGATTGGACACTCAACTGATTTGGAAGAACAGATGTCAGATGATGCACCTGGATCTTCCGCCCCATCTGTGCCTGTTGAAACTCGACGTTCGGAACGTATCACATCGAAGTCCGTTCAAGACTCCCGCTAGTGAACGTAAAGGGGGGAGGGAGATGTGGGTTGTGATAATGAAGTGAGTTGTGATACTTATGTGAGTTGTGGGCGCCATATTGTGATGCCGCCATGTACAGGATATGATGACAATATTGTCGTACCTGTGTTGTGATAATTATATGATTATATTATATATATACTGCCTTTTGCGTGATATGTTACACCATGTGAAATATAGAAGATTATGTTTAGCTTATATTGCTGTGTAGCATATCGCTTATGTAAAAGAGTGAGATTCTCTGTACAATTTATAGAGTACAATATTTTATCTTGTGTCTGTAGTCACACGTCTGGCAGTAGCGCTCTCGGGCATGGCCGACGCGTGGCGCACAAGACTGTGAAGAGCTCCCTTTTATTTTTGTCAGAGCTGATCTACAATGAACCTACTTTAATTTTAATTGGTGTGTTCTTCTCCCTCAAGCATCATAGAGAAACACCAAACAAATAGATATACGAACACAACACAGTGAGTATACAAACATCCTCCTTCCTCGTTTCTTCGCATTCTCTGTCCCCAACTCCTCCCTCTCCCCCGCCGTATCCTCCTACCCTCCCCCCCATCGCATTCTTCCCCTTCCCCGTTTGCCCCCTATTCCCTCATTCCCCCTCCTCCTTCCTCCCTCCTTCGCCTCCTCTTTTTCTCACCTCCCCCCCCCCAAAATCCCCTACCCTACCCACTTCACCCCCCCCATCACATTTCCCCCATCCCTCTCCGCCCCCTACTCCCTCACTCCCCCAACAAATCCTCTTACTTCCCCCCCTCCCCTCTCTCCCCTACCCTCCTCATCCTCCTCTCTCCACCACGTTTTTCTGCCCTCCTCCCATCGCCCTTCTCCCCCATCGCATTCTTCCCCCTCCCCTCTCCCCTTCTCCCCCCCCTCGCATCCTCTCCGAGAGTATCATGATCTTGCAGTTCTGATTATTGTTGCTTACAAATGGCGGCTCCAATACCAGTGTCCCGCGGCGGCCTTGCATATGGAATGATTACCCGACTGAAGGCACAGCTTACACACAGACACACATACACACACACACACACACACACACACACACACACACTCACACACACACACACACACACACGCACACACACACACACACACACACACACACCAAACACACGCAACAACACACACCACACACCACACACACAACACACACCACACACACACACACACACACACACACACACACACACACACACACACACAACAATATAAAACAGTGATGATATAAATTATAAAATATATATATATATATATATATATATATATATATATATATATATATATATATATATATATATATACACATATACATATATATATATATATATATATATATTTATATATAAGGAGAGAACCGACTTCTTTTTTGATCTTCCTACCGTGCGACTAGTATTGCGTTTTCAGTAGTCGTTACCTGCAGCAAGGGATGTGTCGTTGTCCTCATTCGTTCCCCACCCCCCCTTTCCCCTTTCCCCTTGTTTCCTCACCGTCTCCCTACCTCTTCTCCGTTTCAGGCTTTCTTCCATTTCTTTATCTCCCATTCTCTCCTCATCTCATTTCTTTCCCCTCTCCCAACTCCTACTCCCTCCTCCATCTCCCGTCTCCACTCCCCCGTTCTTTCCCCTTTCCCCATCCCCAACTCCCAACCGCCTCCCCAACTTCTGTCTCACAAGACCTCCCCTCCCCTCTCCCCTCCTCCCCTAGCATCCCCCTCTCCCCCACCTTCCCTCCCCTCTACCGTACTTCCTTCCCCTCTTCCCACCTCCCTTTCCTCCACCCCGTGTCCCGCCTTCCTTCCCTTCTCCCTCTCCTTTCACCTCTTCCCCTCTCCCCTCTCCTTCCACTCTTCCCCTCTCCCTTCTCCCTTCCACTCTTCCCCTCTCCCTCCCCCTCACTCTCAGGCATATCAACGTGACCCACTGTTACTCTGCTTGTGCCACGCACACACGCATGACATTTCCTGCTTTCTGTGATCCCGTACAAAAAGTGCTTTCAATAGCTTAATTTCATGTGTCTGCAGGCACACACACACACACACAAACTCTCGCACGAACATTTAGCTGAAGAAATTAAAATATTTTGACGTTGCTGCTTATGAATTGCAATATTCTTTAAGATAAATTAATTGAAATATCAGCGTGCATATTTGCATGAAACAGCACAGTACTGGATTAATAACAGGATAAATTTGATGCATAGCATGCTGTATCATATCAAAGAAAAAAGATAATGCGTGCTTCATTCTAATTTATTATTATCATATCGATTATATTATTAATCATATATTATGTATATCATATTATTATCTTATTATTATTATTATTATATTATGATCTTATTATTTATTTATTATTATTTATTTTATTATTATA
>NC_051420.1:5395396-5397896 GCF_015228065.2 Penaeus monodon
TATACACAAAACACAAACACACACACACAAAAACCCCACACACACACACACACACCACACACATATAATTTTAATATAATATATATATATAATAAAATATAAAATATATGTGTGGTGTTTGTGTTGTGGTGTGTGTTGGGTTTGGGGTGTTGTGTGTGGGTTGTGGTGTGTTTTGAGTACTATGTATCTCCACACACACACACACACACACAACCCCCACACCACACCCACACACAACCCCCCAACGAAAATATTAATTATTATAATATAATAATTAATATATATATATATATATAATGAATATATATATATAATATGTATATATATATATAATTTTAATTTTATATATAATATATTAATATATATTAATAATGTATGTATTTATATAAAATATTAATATTAATTTTATATATAAATTTTTATATTATATATTTTATTTTTATATTAAAATTATATTGTGTGGTGTGTGTGTTGGTGTGTGTGGTGTATGTTGTGTGTGGTGGGGCTGTGGGGTATGTATATGCGTGTTTGTGTGTGTGTGTGTGTGGGGTTGGGTGTGTGGGGGTGTGTGGGTTTTTTGTGTGTGTGTGGTGTTGTGTGGTGTGTATAACCCAATTATATATAATATATATATTATATATATATATATATATATAAATATATACGTATAACAAAAAATGTACAACAACCACAAACACACCGACACACACACAACACAACACCCCACACAAAACCACACACCCCCACACCCCACACACACACCCAACCACACAACATTATTATAATATATTATTAATTTATATATATATATACAATTATATAATTTTATTAAATTTTTATTATTATATATATATTAAAATATATATATTATCGTAGGAAAAGTCTTTTAAAAAAACAGGGACCAGATTTTTCCATCGGGTATACTTTTAGCTCAGTTTGGGGATGGAATCCCTTTTTTAAGTTGAAGGGGCTGGGGGGCGAATTTTGCTTTTGTACCCTTCGTCTATTATTTATTCCTTTTTTATCTGTGTATTCAGTGATTTACCTTCTATGGGTTTTTACCAACGGAAGACCGAAAAATAAGGAGCGAGTTGGGAAAAAATTTTGCTCTTTTCATACACATTCTGGGGGGGGAGAAAGTTGGGTCCGGGGTCGAAAAAGGGTTTTTCAGCTGCGATTTTTTTTTCCCTTTTTTTTTTTGTTTTTTTTTGGTGACTTATGCCTTTGGTTTCTGCTATTTATCGAATAAAACTAATTTTTTTTCAGTCCCTAAAAAAAAACAAAAAAATAATAAAATATAAAAATAATGATAAAAACAACAACAACCAATAAAAAATAAAAATAATAAAATAATTTTTATTTTTTTCAAAAAAGTAAATGATAAATAAAAATAATAATGTAATGATAATAAAACAATAATTAAAAATAAAAATAATGAAACAACAAAATAACAATAATCAAAAAATAATGATGAAAAAAATAAAAACAAAAATAAAAATAATAACAATAATATAATAATAATTTAAAAATAATAATAAATGATAATAAAAATAAAAAAATAATGACAATAAAATATAAAAAAAATAATAATAATAAAATAAAAATAATAAAATAATATAATAATGAAATAAAAAAAAATAAAATAAAAATAATAAAATAAAATAATAATTAATAATAATAATAATAAAAATAAACAATGATAAAAATAATAAAATATAATAAAAATTTAAAAAAATAATAATAATAACAAAAAGTAAAGAATAATAATAATAAGAAATGTAATAAAACAATTTAAAAATGGAGAAGCAACCAATTAATACATTTTTTTTGATGATACAGCATTTAGCATTCAAATTTTTCCCCGTTTTTAAACCAGTACTTGTGCTGTTTTTATGCAATATTATGACGCTTTTTATTTTTTAAAAATTTGATTTTAAAAACATTAAAAAGAATATTGCAATTCTAAGATGCAAAAGTCAAAAAAATTTTTTTCCCTTTAGCAAAGTTGTGCGAGATTTTTGTGTGTGTTGTGTGCCTGAGACACATGAAATTAAGCTATTGAAAGCCCTTTTTTAGGGGGTCCAGGAAAGCAGGAAATGTCATGCGTGTGTGCGGGGCCAAGCAGGTAAAGGGGGCACGTTGATATGCTGAGAGTGAGGGGGGGAGAGGGGAAAGGGGGAAGGGGGAAAAAGGGGAGGAAGAGGGGGAAGGAGGGGAGAGGGGAAGGTGAAAGGGAGAGGGAAGGGAAGGAAAGGGGGGGACACGGGGGTGGGAGGAAAGGGAGGGGGAAGAGGGGAAGGAGAGAGGTGAGGGAGGAAGGGGGGGGAAGGGGGGTGCTAGGGGGGGAGGGGGGAGGGGGGGGGGGTTTGTGAGACAGAAATTGGGAGGCGGTTGGGGGTTGGGGGTGGGGAAAGGGGAAAGAAGGGGGGGTGGAGACGGGGGGTGGGGGAGGGAGTAGGGGGGTTGGGGAGAGGGGAAAAGGAAAAAGAGATGAGGGGAG
>NC_051420.1:5405396-5409803 GCF_015228065.2 Penaeus monodon
ATGCCCGAGAGCGCTACTGCCAGACGTGTGACTACAGACACAAGATAAAATATTGTACTCTATAAATTGTACAGAGAATCTCACTCTTTTACATAGGCGATATGCTACACAGCAATATAAGCTAAAATAATCTTCTATATTTCACATGGTGTAACATATCACGCAAAAGGCAGTATATATATAATATAATCATAAATTATCACAACACAGGTACGACAATATGTCATCATATCTGTACATGGCGGCACACAATATGGCGCCCACAACTCACATAAGTATCACAACTCACTTCATTATCACAACCCACATCTCCCTCCCCCCTTTACGTTCACTAGCGGGAGTCTTGAACGGACTTCGATGTGATACGTTCCGAACGTCGAGGTTCAACAGGCACAGATGGGGCGGAAGATCCAGGGCATCATCTGACATCTGTTCTCCAAATCAGTTGAGTGTCAATCATGAGCTGTTTAGGGCACAAGAAGCGTCGATTGCGCCACAGTATACGGCCACATGGAAGCCTGATGTGATAATCACGAGATTTGCCAATACCCATGACAGTGCCAACTTACCAATGCTTGGATGTGGGATCCTGGATTCGCACATGCGCCCCAACTTCTAACTTGGAAGTGTGTGGGCACGAGTGTCATAGCGGGGTCTTCACGTCCTTGGCAGTGACTGCAGCACGACGGTCGCAGTCTTCAGCTTGGTCTGCCATCCTTCATGAAGGCACTAAGAGTGGGAGGCACACAGGAGCGAAGGGGCATACCAAACAGAAACTTGAGAGGAGAACGACCAATGAAATTTGGGGCGTTTCGCAATTCTAGTAAGCCTCTGTCGAACTCTCACAGTCAATATTCCGTTGGTTGCGTCTTCAATGATCAGAACTTGACTTTCTTCACAGCAGCCTCTGCATGCCCATTGGAATGTGGTATGGGAGCTTGACGTGACATGACGCACTCCCCATCGCTGAAGGAAAATAGAAAACCCCCGCTGGAAGTGATGTCCGCCATCGGTTGGCAGGTGAACTGGCACACCCAGTGGAGAATATCATCAGAGAACCACAACTGCGAGATGCCTGCAACGAGGCTCCGTGGTCCTACTTCTAGCGGTGGTGTGGCCCCAGGACTTCCTTCCGTCACCCGCACTCTCCGGCGATCACGGTCCGCCTCTGTCGGACTTGGGCACTTTTTCGCTCCTCCACCAGTCCCTCGACTCCCCGGTAGCTTCTCCGGGGTCTCCTCGGCAGACAGCTTATTTCCGGGGGTTTCCTCGGCAGGCAGCTCCTCCAGCAAGTCCTTGGCAGGCGGCTCCTCCGGCGTGTCTCGGCAGGCAGCTCCTCGGGGTGTCGTTTGGACGGCAAAATCCTTCAGCGCGTCCTCGGCAGGCAGCTCCTCCGGGATGTCCTCGGACGGCAACTCCTTCAGCGCGTCCTCGGCAGGCAGCTCTCCCGGGATGGCTTTGGCAGGCAGCTCCTCCGGGATGGCTTCGGCAGGGAGCTCTTCGGGATGGCTTCGGCAGGCAGCCCTCCGGGGTGTCCCGGCAGGCAGCTCCTCGGGCATCTGCGGCAGGCAAAACTCCTCCGGCGCAATTTTCGGTAGGCAGTCGTCCGGCCCCATTTTCGGCAGGCAGCTCCTCCGGCCCCATTTTTGGTAGGAAACTCGTCCGGCGCATTTTCGGCAGGGGAGTCCTCCGGCGCATTTTCGGTAGGCAGCTCCTCCGGGCATATTCGGTAGGCAGCTCCTCCCACGTCGGCGGAGAGTGAGAAGCATTGGACGCAGCAGAACTGTCACTGGCGAACTCGCAGTTTAATCTACGGGCTGCTGGGAGTGAGGCGAAGGATCAGCTCCCGAAAACGGGCAAAAATTTATCCTTTTTGCGTGGGTGCCCTTCTTCCTTCGACGTGCTTCCTCCTTCCGACGTGCTTCTTCCCTCTTTCATCCTCTGTATTATCCACTGGAGCAATGTAATATATCTGTGGGAGGGTGGGATGCTGGCACTGGCTCCTTCAGATCTTCAAGGCTAGAGTCTGGTTTCTCAGTGCGCTCTTACTGGCCTCTTTGCGATTTCTTTCCTCTACCCCTGGGACCGTGGTAAGGGTGTAAAGTAATACAGCAAATTCGGCGAAAATCCGGTTTAAATTCCGACCATGCAGTGTGGGGGAGTGAGGTGTGTGCGTGGCAGTGCCGTGACGTCACGTCGGGGACGTGCGGGTAGGCGAGCCCCGACGCGAAAGAATCAGTCGTCACGAAGGTCGTAGAGAGGTAGAGATATGTCTCGCTCCTACGATCTTCAATATGCTTCGATTCGGCTCCCTTATGCTGCTAAATATAGCATGCATAACACAATAGCCACAGCACAACATACAATTCACTATAGCACCACAATTTACTGCACTAATGAAAATCACTCCTGAGCGGGTTATTTTCTGAGCGGCCACGAGGGTGGAGGAGGCACGGGAGGCGACAGGCCACGGACTGGCGTCAGAACTGAATAATGGATCACTGCGCCATGTTTGTATACTCACTGTGTTGTGTTCGTATAAACTATTTTTTGGTGTTTCTCTAGATGCTTGAGGGAGAAGAACACCCAATAAAATTAAAGTAGGTTCATTGTAGATCAGCTCTGACAAAAATAAAAGGGAGCTCTTCACAGTCCCGTGCGCCACGGCGGCCATGCCCGAGAGCGCTACTGCCAGACGTGTGGACTACAGACACAAGATAAAAATATTGTACTCTATAAATTGTACAGAGAATCTCACTTTTACATAGGCGATATGCTACACAGCAAATAAGCTAAACATAATCTTCTATATTTCACATGGTGTAACATATCACGCAAAAGGCAGGATTTTATATAATATAATCAATTTAATTTTCACAACACAGGTACGACAATATTGTCATCATATCTGTACATGGCGGCACACAATATGGCGCCCAAAACCACATAAGTATCACAAATACTTCATTATCACAACCCCCAGAGGAGGAGGAGAGTGTGATGTAGGGGGGGGGCGAGGAGGGGAGGGTAGGAAAACATGGCGAGGAGAGGGAGGGGAGGGAGAGAGAGGATGGGAGGGAGGGTGAGGGGAGAGAGGATGGGAGGGAGGGTGAGGAGAGAGAGGATGGGAGGGAGGGCAGGAGGAGGGGAGGATAGGAGGACAGGGTGAGGAGAGGGAAAGGGGGGGGGGGGGGAGGGGTGGAAGGAGGGGGGGGAGAGGGAGAGGAAGCGAGGGCGAGAGAACATGGGGGGAGAAGGATAGGAAAGGGGGGGTGATAGGGACGTAGCGGGGAGAGGGGGAGAGCTGATCGTGGTGGGGAAAATGAGGGGAGAGAGGGGAAGGTGTGGCGGGGAGGTGAGGGGGGTGATAGCAGCAGCGAATAAAAAAGTCAAATTAAAATAAGATGAAAAACAGGACTGTCATTAATGTATGTATATATATATATATATATATATATATATATATATATATATATATATATACTATATATATATAATATATTTTTTTTTTTTTTTTTTTTTTTTTTTTTTTTTTTTTTTTTTGCGTGTGTGGTGTGTGTGTGTGTGTGTGTGTGTTTAATTCAGTAGTATGAGAAGAGGCAGAGCTAAAAAAAAAAAAAAAATATATAATATATATATATATATACTATACATATATATATATATATAGATATTATTATATATATAATATATATATACATACATAATATATATATATATATATATATATATATATATATATATATATATAATATATATATATAACACATACAACATATATATATATAATATATATATATATATATATAATATATATATATATATATATATATATATATATATATTATATATATATATATATATATATATATATATATATATATATATATATATATATATATATATATATATATTGTAACATTTAAGCGGATATGAAAACTTTATATAATTCGAGATATGAGTATGATGACAAGGGAAGGAATTTTTTTTTTCAGTATAATTTGTGATACCACTAACATTATGATAAGAATAATGATAATGATAATGATGATAATAATAATGATAACAAGGATAATAAAATAATAACAATAATATTATTAATAACAGTAACGATAACGATAATAATAACAAAAAAAATAATAATGATAATGATAATAATAAAGATAATGATGATAACCAAAATAATAATAACAATGATGATAGCAATTACTATCATGAAGATTATTATCTTTACTCTTACCGTTATCAATAATAGCGGTATTAGTAGCAGTAGTTGTATCATTACTATCAATATCATTTTTATTATTGTTATTATTATTGTCATTATCATTATCATAGTTATTATTGTTATCATTATCATACAATTATGATGATAATAAATATTATTCATATTATTATTATAGTAGT
>NC_051420.1:5409903-5419903 GCF_015228065.2 Penaeus monodon
TATATTATATATATATATTCTTATATTATATAATCTATATATATAATATATATATATATATTATATATATATATATAAAATATTATAAATTATAGTGTGTGTGTGGTGGTGTTGTGTGTGTGTGGGGTTGTGTGTGTGCGTGTAAAATATATACATATTAATATATATATTATTATATAAAAATATATATAATATAATAAAATATAAAAATATATAGATAAAATTTTATATTATAAATATATATAAAATATATAATATATATTTGAGTATGATTAATATTATTATATATAATATAAAATTATATATATTATATATATTATATATATAAATATATTAAATAATATTAAAATAATATATATATATATTATATAAAAAATATATTATATTAAAAAAAATAATTTTTAAATTTTTTTAAAAAATTTATATATATATATATATTTTAACATACCCCCGCTTTTTTAAAAATTACTAAAACCTGTAGATAAGATAGTTACATACTTTTCAGTTTTTATAATCAAAGACCACATAAAAGGGATAGACTTTTAAATTTTTATTCAATACTTTTTTTTTTTTTATTATTTGTTTTTTAGGACATAAAGAATTATAAAATTTTATATATATATAATATATATAAAATAGATAATAATTATATATTATAAATTATATTATATATTTTATATATTCCCCATACATAGCTCCGAGATTTTTTGTTTAAAATTTATATTAAAGTCCTGCTGAAAAGATTTTTGCAAAGGGTTTATGAGTTAATACAGGTAAAACATTTACCCTTATCACTTCTAGTTATCCGCCTCCACCGCGTGGGTTCAAATCCTGCCCAGGGCCCCGATTTGGGAAGGGGGATAGTCTTCAAGGGGATTTAAATTTCGTGGTGTGAATTCGAATTACCCTTTATCATCATCTTTATTATTTTATCAAAATGATTACTTCCCTTATCATCTTTGTGTCATTTCTTTATTATTATCACAGTATCTTTGGGGGGATATCTATAATAGTATCACTACGTCCCCTTCCTTACCATCACATAGCATCACTATCATTATCATTATTCTATGTCTTTTTATGTTAAACATCATTTCCTCCCCATCGCCCCATAATTTCTTATCCCATTATCCACAACATAATCACTTCCATTTTCCTTTCCCGTACCTTTCATCATTGCTGACGTTTTTTCTTTACGTTTTTCATCTCTTACCCTGTTTCGAGCATTTAATACTTTTTCTATTTTTATAGGTCGTAATAGGGATGTAAATATCCCCTCATTACTTTGCATTATTGTTGTTTTTGTTGAGTTATGATGTTGTTATGTTGTGTTTTTTGAAGCTTTTATTGGTTTTGTTTTGATGATTTTTTTTGTCGATGTTTTGTTATTGTTGTTATTCTTTTTGATGTTTTTTTATTGTTTTTGTTTTTTGGATGTTATATTTTTGTTATTGTGTTTATTTTTTGATATTTTTTTTCTCGCGAACGTTTTTCCCTCCGCACCCCCCAGCCTCTCTTTTATGACATTTCCCTTTTTTTTCCACCTCCCCTCTCCTCCCCCCTTTTTTTTTTCCATCGCCCTTTATTTTTCCTTACTTCCTCTCTCTCCTTTTTTTTCCCCCTCCTACTTTCCTACCAATACTCCACTCTCCCCCTTCATCACCCCTATAAGGGGAAATGAAAAAAGGGGGGAAATTCTTTTTTTTTTTTCCCCCTTTTCCTCTTTTTTTCCATCCCTATCTACTTCATTCCTTCATCCCTTCCCCCCCCCTTTATTCCTCCCCTCATTCTTATTCCCTTTCCCTCCTTCCCCCTTCGTTCCCCCCTTCCCTTCTTCCTCCATTTTCCCCCACCTCATTTCACTTATCTTTCTTTCGCCCCCCTGGGTTTCATTCTTTCATCTCCTTCCCCCCCCCTTCTTTTCATCTCCTTCTCCTCCTTCCTTCACTCTTTTTCCTCCCCTTCCTCCGTCACTTCTCCCCCTCCTCTCCCTCCTTCATTTCCTTCCTTCATGCCTACCTTGGTTCCCTCCATCCATTCGCCCTTCCTTCCTTTCCTCCTCTCCCTCCCTCCCTCTCCCTCTCCCTCATCCTCCATTCCTTCCTTCCTTCTCCTACCTCCCCTTCCTTCTTCTCCCCACCCCCTCCCGCTCCCTCTCCCTTACCCTCCCTCTCACTTACCCTCCCCCTCCCGCCCCTTCCCTTCCCCCCTCCCTCCCCCTCCCTCCCTCTCCCTCACCCTCACCCGTTCCTCCGGCCTTCACTTTTATGCCTTGAGACAATTTTATGTCCGCGCCTTCCATTTTTCGCCGCCGTCTCCGAATCTGTGAACATTGATAGTAAAAATTGTCAGATTCCTTTTTATGGCTCGTAAATATGTGCAGTGTGGCGGCTAGCTATGGGGGGAGGGAGAGGGGGGGGGGTGATGGAGCAGACGGGGGGGTGAAAGGAGGGGGGTATGATGTGGGTGGGTTGGGCAGGGGGGTGAAGCAGAGGGATGGGGGACGGGAGGGGGGGGATAGAGGAGGGGTAGGAGATGGGGAAGAGGGAGAGGGGGAGGGCTAGGTGCGAATAGGGAGGAGGGGGTGTGGGAATAAAAAGGGGGGGGGTTACGGACAAAAAAAAAAAAAAAAACCCTCCACATTCCCCTGCCTGCTTTTTGTGCTGAAAGACTGTAAGGGGAAAAAAAAAACAAAGGGTCCATATTTTTTAAAGTGTTTTTGTGTATTATTTTCAATTGCCTTTTACTTGTTTTCTTTAGCGTCTGTACTGTTTCTTTCTTTCTTCCTCTCTTTCTTTTTAAGTGTTTTTTTCATAGAATTACTAGAATTTATAATAATTCTAGATTTCGCTACTTAATTATGAGAAGAATCTTATCGCACGTTCTGTTATGCTTCTCAACTCAGATTCTGTCAACAAGCCTTTTAAAAAAAAGGGGAAAGATTATATCATATCATATTTCCTGCTTTTTTTTCTCTCTCTTCCCCCTCTCTCTCTCTTCTATTTCATTTTTTTTCTTTTTTCTCCCTTTTCCTTTTCTCTTCCCCCTTTTTCCCCTCTGTGCGTGTGCGTGTTTGTCATTTGCGTGTAGGTGGGTATATATACGTATGTGGCTGTATGTACCTCTGTCGAAAAAAAAACATTGTATGGCAACTCTGATCGAAATCTCTTTGTGATTACGGGAGCTTTGCAAAAGAATTTTAGAGTACAAAAGGCACCATCTCATCCTATATATCATTACTGTACTTCATATTAACTACTGGTACTTTCGCACCCAAGGTGGTTTGCGAGGTCGAATGCTTGAAGTCTACGGATATGATACTCCACATTTAACTATGTTTGCCATCTGGAAGTCAGGCATCCCTTTCTTCTTAATCCTCATAGCCGATAGCGCGAGGATACAGTGTTGATAAGAAGTGATAAGAGCCACAGTATTGAATCTGATGAGTAGAATTCATCGAGGCCTATATCTGATTCTCAAGTCTTCACCTCAATACGGAATTTTGATGGTACAAAGATTAATTTCAAAGCATGTCTTTCCCTTTGTTGTTTTATCATTATCGTTATCATTATCACATGTTTTTTCTTCCTATCACGGCATAGTACGAAAAAGCAAATTCACTGTTATAGAAACAACTGTTATAGTAACAATGACAGTACTTGCTATCGAAATCAATGACAGTCATATTAGGATAAAGACGTCAGTCATAATGATAAGTGTTATATTAATGATGGAAATTATAATGATGGTCATGTGCAGACATGAGATGATAATAATAATGGTGATGATAATAATGATAAATTCTGATGATAGCGATAATGATAATAATAATGATGATAATAACAATACTATTACTAATAATAATGATAATAAAAATAATAACAATAATGACGATGATCATAAAAGTGATGACATGGATAATACTAACGATAATAATAATAATAATAAAAATAAAAAATAAAATAAAATAAAACAATGATAATAATGAATATGAATAGATACATTTTCAAAAGAGAGGTTTGGAGACAAAGTATGAATGGAAATAGAACGAATGAGAACATGACTGTAGACTGTATTGTGAAATATTGTGTTCAATTGAATGTTTTCTTGATAAAACGATTAGCAGAGAGGACAGAGTCTTGAAGAAAGTGGTGTTTGTAATAGTTAGTGAATGTAATATGAAGCATCAGATTGAGTATATAGAGGTGTGTGTGCTTGTGTTTATGTACACACACACACGCGCGCGCGGCCTACACCATATATTTTTTTTTATAACATTATACATACAGCAACATATATATATATATATTATATATAAATTTTAAAATATATAATATTAAATTTAAATAAAGGAAATAATACTTACAATATAATAAAAAAATAATCTATATAATATTATAAGATATATAAAATTTTAAATAAAATTTTTAAAAAATATATATTTTAAAATATATATATAATAAAAAATAAAATTATTATATAATATATATATTAAAATAAAACATAATAGAATTTAAAACATCAACATACAATATATATATATATATATAAATATTATATATATATATATATAATAAAATATAATAAATATATATATATATTAATAGTTAGTAGATAGATAGATAGACAGATAGATAGATAGATAATAGATAAAAGACAGTAGATACACCCCCCTTTTTTCGTGTATATAAAATAACTATAATATATATATAAATATTTTAAAATATATAATATAATATATTATATATAATATATATAATGGTGTGGTGGTGGGTGTGGTTTTTTGGGGGTGTTTTGTGTGTTGTGGGTGTGTATACCCAAACCCTTTTACGTACAATAATATATATATATATAAATTATATATCTAATAATATAATTTTATAATATATATTTTAATAATTTTTAATAATATTAAAACGAAAGGGGAGAGAGTAGAGGATGGCTAAAGAAATTGAAAAGCAGAGGGGCAATAACTCCACCAAATGCCGAAGAGAATCTCAATTGCAAGATCGATATCTGCGGCAAGAAAAGGGCCAATTTCAACAAAGGAAGGATAAGGGAAATGGAAAGAGAACAGAAGTCTAGTAAGAAAAAAAGTTTACGTTTTTTCAAAAAAGCCAAGAGACGCTTTTCAAAATAAAGGGCAAATTCCATGTAAAAAGAAAAAAAAAAGAAAAAAAAAATGGAAAAAAGGGGGAAGAGAGAGAAGAAAAAGAGAGAGAGAGAGAGAGAGAGAGAGAGAGAGAGAGGAGGGGAGGGAGAGAGGGGGGGGGGGGGGAGGGGGGGGGAGAAGAGAGACAAAGACAAAGAGGGTAAAAGGAAAAGATGTGAATAGATAGATAAAATAAAAAAATAGAGAAAAAAAAGAGAGAAAAAAAGAGATAGATAATAGATAGATAGAGAAGAAGAAGAGAGAGATAGGAAAAAAGAGAGAAAAAAGGAAGTAGAAAAAAAAAAAAATAAAAGGGAAGGAATAATAGTAAAAATGATGATGACGATGATGATAATGATAACAATGATAATAGCATTGATAATAATAAAGATAATTTTATCATTATTTGTTTATTACTATTATCGTTATTATGGGAATTAAAAATCATACCACAAACCTTTCATCGTCCTTTTTTCTTATCATAATCATCATCAAATGCATCGTTAGCATTAGCAGTTTATTCATGCTCATTGTTGCTATCATCATCACCATCATCAGTACAGCTGTGATTTCCACGTTTCATGTTTAATCCCCCAAACATAAATGGAAATTCAAGCTTTTTATTTTTGTATGTAAAAACAAAAATTTTCCTTTAAATAACACAAACACTGTCGAGAAGAACAGACAGAGGCGAAATAGGCCTCTCGTGCGATCTGGAAGATGGTTGTGTAGATCTTTCCGTGAAGACAAACGAGGTTCCTTCCAGGATGGGGAAACAACCGTGATAGAAAAAGAAATAGACAGCAAAATAGCCTTATGAAAGGGATGTTTTTTGTCAAAATTTTTTTTCAGTCTGTAAAAGTAGTCTCATGATCTTTTTGAAAGATATAGTTTTTTTTCCGCAATATAACCCTATATGAACGGCCTTGTAAACCAGATTTATAAGAGATAACCAAAAATAAAACTTTGGCTTTGGGAAAGGGTTTGGGAAAAAAAAAAAAAAAACAAATTACAAAAACTTTACGATCCGGAGAAGTTATAATTTGCCAAGCGAAATGGCTTAGAAATAACTAGCAAAACAGTCTTTGTCATCTTCCTTCTTTAGGGAAATTGGGTTTTAAAAGCCCCAATTTTGGGGTTTTTTTTCTTTTTTTGTTAATGCCTGAATCATCAAGGGGTACATTTCCCGATTAAAAACCCAACTTTTCAAAAGAAGAGAAAAGGGGAGAGAGGGGAAGAGAAAGAGAGGGGAGAAATAGGGGAGGGGAGGGAGAGGGAAAAGAGAGAGAAAAAGGAAGAGAGGAGAGAGAGAAAAGAGAGAGAGAGAAGAAAAGAAAATAAAAACCCAGAGACAGAAAATGGAAGGAAGAAAGAGAAAAAAAGAGAAAGGGAAAGAAAGAAGGGCGAAACAGAGACAGGGAGAAGGGAAGAGAGTAAAAGAAAAAGAAAATGAACGAACAAAGAGACATAAACAGAGAGAAGGGAAGGGAAGAAAGAGAGAGAGAGAGAGAGAGGGGAGAGAGAAAAGAGGGGGAGGGGGAGAGAGAGAAAAGGAGGGGAAGAGAGAGAGAGAAAAAGAGAAAGAAGAGAGAGAAAGAACGAAGAGAGAGACAGTGGAAGAAAGAAAAAAGAAAACACAAATATATTAAGCACCTAGAAACAAAGGGTTTTCGTAGTAGCTTTCAGGCAACGAAAAAAAATAAAATTTCAAATAGGAAAAAAACAAGCAATGCCCGTCAGACCCCAAATTCAAAATTTGGGTCTCTGGGTTTATCAGCTACATTACCGGACGTCATCAAAGGGGAAACAGGCGAACCGATAGGAGAAAAGAGAAAAGAAAAGGAAAAAAAAGGTTGTTGTATATTCAGGTACGAAGGAGGTAGGACTTTAAAAAGAAAGAAGAAGTCAGAGGGAGTGGTACTATACAGTAAAAAAGGAGAAAAAGAAAAGAAAAGAAAGAAAGAAAGAAAGAAAAAAAAAAACAGAAAAACAGGTCCGAGGGAAGTTTGAATTAAAAAAAAAAAGACTGGATCGAAGGAGGGAAAGTTTTTTGTTATTATTATCACTATTGTTGTTATGATAATGATAACAATTATAGTAATAACAATAACAATAAAAAAAATTTGAGATGATGATAAAAACCCGAAAATAGTGATAATAAAGGTGTTTGACAATAACAACGAGGAGGGGGAAAGTTTAATAATGAAAACGTGATAACCCTTTGGGAAAAAATCACAGAAAGAGAAACGAAACCCCAAACAAGCAATATTAATAATGATGATGATTATGTCCATGATAATTACATTACTGTTACTACTACTACTAATGATAACAATAATTATAATGACAATAGTACTACTACTACTACTACTACTACTACTGCTACTACTACTATTACTAATAATAATGATAATAATAATGAAAAACAAATAATGAATAAAAAATAAATACGGATAATAATGAAAATTTACTGATGAAATAATATCAATAATGTTTGATGATGAGATAATGATAAATGTGAGGGTTGATATGATGTGATGGTGAGGAAAAATGATGATGATGATGTGATGATAATGAAATAATAATAAAAAAAATTTAACAAACAAACTACTACAAAAATTTAATAATTCTCTCTCTCTCTCTTTTCCTCCCCCTCTCCCCTCTCTTCTTCTCTCCATCTCCCCTTTTCTCCCCTCTCTCTCTCTCCTCTCCCTCCCCCCCCCCCCCCCTCCTTTTCTCTCTCCCTCTCTTTTCGTTTCCCATTATAGAAAAAATTTTCCGCACACTTGACACCCCCAACCCAAGGCTGCCCACTTGTCCCCGGGAGAAAAAAGTTTTTTGAAGGCGGGGGCGTAGGTTTCGAAATCAAAAAAGGCCAGGGAACTGGTGGGGGTCCCTTTTTTGGGTTTGTGAAAAAAAAAAAAGGGCTGAAGGGGGGATTCCATGGGGGGGCAATTTAATTTTAGGGGAATTTTGGGAACTTTTCAGGGGGGGCAAACGGGGCCCCCCCTCAAAGTTCTTTGGGGTTTCCTTTTTTTTGGACGAAGGAGAAAGAGAGCGAGGAAGGAGAGGAGGGAAGGGAGAGGGGAAAAAATAAGAGAGGGGGAGGAATGTTAAAAGGAAAAAGGGAAGAAGGGTTTTGGAGGGTTTTCAATGGGGAAAAAATGGTAAAAGGAGAGAGAGAAAAAAAACGGGGATAAGAAAGAGGCGGAGGAGGCGCTGGGCTTTGAAAAAAAAAAAGGTTCTCGAGGAGCCCTTTCGCCTTCGGGATCTCTCACCGAGTTTAAAGGGGACACCTTTCCACCTCGCCCCCCGCCCACACGCCGAGCAACAAACAACCAAAAAAAAACAAACAACAAAACAACGAAACGAAAGAAAAACACAGACAAACACCCACCCTTTCTCCCTCTTCCTTCCCAACACACCATCGGGACGAGAAGTTTTCCGGAAGACAACGCTCCCCTTCTGAATCTCATCCGCCCTCTCTTCCCTTCTGTTCCTTCACATCTTAAACCTTTCCCCTAAAGCAATTAATCAGACTTAATCACATCCGGCCATTTCACACCTTCATTGGATGTGAACGATTCCTTGAAATAACATCGAGTCTTTTATTACATATATTAAGCTTTTATGTTTGTTGAGATAATGCTATCATGTTCGAATTGGGGGTTTTTTTTTTTAAAAAAAAACCAAAAACCCAAAAAAAAAAAAAAATAAATATTGCATTAATAACAGTAAACGAAAAAATATTTGTGTTGCAAACGAGAATGTTTTTTAAAAATGTAAAGAAAAAAGGAGTATTGTATTTGTCAACAAAATACATAGAAAAAGGTACTACAATTTTTTTTTTTATATAAAATACTGAAAAAGAATAGTGCATAACTTATCTATTTTTCAAAAAAACAAAAGAAAGAAATATTGTGAACGAAAATACCCCATGGAGGCAATACAAAGATATATTGTGTTTGCGAATTACATTACCTTTAAGAAAAATTCATCTTAATTCCAGGCAGAGAGCTGATTATATAATTAACTATTTCTCAAATACAGGGCGAGGGGAAAATGAGGATATCAAAACATATACTAATGAAGTGGAAACCTTGATACAAAACACGTGACGTGTGGACATACAGCGTGGTACGATAGGCTTTGATGATTTTAATATTCTCTATTGGAATTAAGCATGTAGGAATAGATATGAAGTGCTGGATGACTTGATACGATGTGATAAATAGAAAGGAATGAAAAAGTAATAAAAAGTTAATGCAATACAATATGGTTTTGGAAAGATTGATATAAAATAAATGAGATTATAATTTAACATATATATGAGGAAAAAAGAAAAAAAGGGGAGATAAAAAGAGAGGGAGATAAGGGGGAGGGGTAGCTTAGGGGTGCGCAGGGGGGGGGGGGGGGACACACCGCCTTCCACCGGGTGTTGGGTTTAATTTTCCCCCAGGCAAAACCCAAATTGTTTTTCCCAGCCTGAGGTGGTCATGACGACCTGATAACGACCTGGTCCCGCCTCTCCCCCTCCCCCCTACTAACATTTTTTTCCCCCTTCTCCTTGGGCTTTTCATTTCCCTTTTTTTTTCTTTTTTTGTTCTCTCTCCTCCCCTTTCCCCCTCCCCCCCTTCTCTCTCTCCCCTTTTCTCTCTCTCTCTTTTCTCTCTCTCTCTCTCCCCCTCTTCTTCCTCTCTTTTTTCTCTCCTTTTCTTTCTCTCTCTTTTCTCTCTTTTTCCTCTTTTTCTTTCCCCCTTTTTTTCTCTCCCTTTCTCCTTTTCCCCTCTCTTTCTCTTCTCTCCCCCTCCTTCCTCTCTTCGCTCCCCCCTTTTTCCCCTTCATTCC
>NC_051420.1:5447131-5449631 GCF_015228065.2 Penaeus monodon
GAAGGCGTTTGATTCAGTGCATCAATCGCTATGGGAGATTCTGAGACTTAGGGGAATTTTGATATGGATTATTGGCCTAATAGCAAGCTTATATACCGGTACTGAAAGTGCGTAAAGTGTGGTGGGGGCTTGTCAAATAATTGGATAATGGGCGGAGCTACTATCCAAAGTCAATGTGGAGCAACACTGTGCAATATCAAGGTCTCAGACCTTGACTTTGCCGATGTCTCTGGAGTCACTGGAGGTGGCTCTAGATGCATTTAACAATGAGACGAAGCACTAGGGCCTAGAGGTCTCCCGGACCAAGACCGAGATTCAGGACTTTGGGGTGCTTTTAGAGGAATCAGTTTAGTCGATCTATGCTTGCAGTTAGGCCTATGAAGTCACAGAGAGTTTTGCATACCTTGGTAGTGTAGTCCATATCTCTGGGCTGTCAGACTAAGAAGTCAGTAGATGGATAAGCCTCGCACCAGGAGCCATGAACTCGATCAACAAGAGCGTTTGGAGATGTCGATACCAATGCAGAAGGACCAAGCTACATTTCTTCAAGGCCTTGATACTTCCAGTTTTGCTCTATGGAAACGAAACCTGAAAGCTATCTAGTGCTTTGGAGTCTCGTTTTGATACCTTTTGTAACAAGTCTCTTCGCTGGATCATGAGGTACAGTTGGCAAGGCCATGTGTCCAGCTGACGGCTACACTGTGAGACTGACATGGGACCTGTTACTTGCATAATCCGGGATCGCCAACTCAGGCTATATGGCACCTAGCTCGCTTCCCTGTGGACGACCCTGCCCATCAGGTTGTCTCTCTGCGAGACAACCCTGGTTGGAGGAGGCCCGTGAGACGACCAAGGAGGCCATGGCTTGGGCAGCTCGACCAGTCCTGGCGCGAGGAGTTAGAGATGACATACACACACACACACACACACACACACACACACACACACACACACACACACACACACACAACACACACACACAAACACACAAATATATATATATATATATATATATATATATATATATATATATATATATATATATATATATATATATATATATATATGTACATATATATATATATATATATATATATATATATATATAATATTATATATATATATATATATATATATATATATATATATATATATATATACACATATATACACACTATGTTGCTCGTAGTGTTTCTGTAGATAAAGAAGGGGTAGAAATTAAAGTCGGCTCCTAAATCACCATTCCTTGCCTCCTTTTCTCTTCCTTTCGCTCCACGCTCTTATTAATAAATCTTCAGCCTTCTCTTCTTTCACTCTTTTCCTTCCTTCTTGTTTTGCTCATTCTCCTCTTTCTTTTTTTCTCTTTTCCTTATCATCTTCCTCTTCCCAATTCTTCTCTTCTCCTTTTTGTTGTTCTTTCTTCACCTCTTTTACTCTTCTTCTTTCATTTTCTCGTCTTCCTCCTCTTTCTTTTCTTCTCTCCTTGCTCCATATTTTGTTCTTCCTCCTCTTTTATCTTCCTCTCTCTCTTCTTCCACCTCCTCCTCCTTAATCGCCCACTTTGCTCATTTTTCTTTTCCACCCTCTTTCTCCTCCTCTTCCTTCCTTCCTTCCTCAACCCTTCTATCCCCCTTTGCTCTTCCTGTGCTTCTTCTCACCTTCCTTACTCCTTAATCATCTGTCTTATATACTTCCCCTTTTATTTCTTCTACTTCCTGCACTACATCCTCTCCATTACTCATTTCTTCATTTTCCTCTTCGCTGATCTTTCAATTCTCCTTTTTCCTCCTTCTTATCTCCTCTTTCTTGTTCTCCTCCTCCTCCTTTTTCTTCTTCCCCCTCAGCATCACTACTTTTCCCTCTTCCTCCTCCTTCTCAGCTTCCTGTTCTCCCTCTTTCTCACCAACGTCATTTTCTCCTCTTCCTTCTCCTCTTTCTTCTTCTCCTCACTATCATCTCTTCTCCCTCCTTCACTTCCCCTTTCTCCTCCTCCTCTTCTTCAGCACCGCCACCTTACCCCCTCTTATTTTTCTTCCTCCTTCTTCTCCTCCTCTTCCTCTCTTCCACACTCCTCCATTCTGCTCTTCCTCCTACTTCTCCTTCTTCTGCATCTTCCTCCCCATTCTCTTCTTCCTTTTCCTCCTCACTATCAACTCCTTTCTCTTCTCCTGCTCCTCTTACTTCCCTCCGCCTCCCTAAAACCTCTTCTCTTCTTCCTCCTCCTCCTTCTTTTCTTCTTCTTCCGCCTCTTCCTCCTCCGCCTCTTCCTCCTCCGCCTCTTCCTCCTCCTTCTTTTCTTCTTCCTCCGCCTCTTCCTCCTCCGCCTCTTCCTCCTCCGCCTCTTCCTCCTCCGCCTCTTCCTCCTCCGCCTCTTCCTCTCCCCCTGTTTCCCCTCACACTTTCTCCTTTTCTTCCTTATTTTTCCATCCCAACCTTCTCCTTTTCTCCCTTCTCTTCCTTCTCCTTCTCCTCTCTCCCCTCCTCCTCCTTTTCCTCCTCT
>NC_051420.1:5466611-5469111 GCF_015228065.2 Penaeus monodon
AGGGAGGGGGAGGAGGGGAGGGGAAAAAGGAGAGGGGGGGTAGAGGGAGGGGGGGGATTTTTAAAAGAAAAGAGAGAGAGAAGGGGGGGAGGGAGGGGGGAGAGAGAGAGAGAGAGAAAAGGAGAGAGGGGGAGGAGAGAGAGAGAGAGAGAGGTAATGAGTAGGGAGTGAGAGAGAAGGGATAGAAGGAAAGTAATTGGGCGATGCGGTGAGAGGGAGAGAATAAGAGAGAGAGAAAGAAGTGGGATAGAGAGGATAATGGGTTAGTGAGAGATAGGGACGGAGAGACATTTAGATATAGACAGATAAATAGATAGATAGAGATAGAGAGATAGAGATAGACAGAGAGAGAACGACATAAAGAGACAGAGAAACAGAGAGATAAAGAGATCGAGAGATAGAGAGATAGAGAGATCGAGAGATAGAGAGGGGGACAGACAAACAAACAGACAGAAGAAATTCAAAGAAGCAGAACGATACACCTATTACCCCCCCCCCCCCCCACCCCCACCCCCACCCCCCAACCCCGGCACTCAGAGCCATGGCAATCGAATTTTCATCTCGAACGAGGATGGCAACTTTGCAAAGTCACATTGCCGTCGGAGGTCTCTCTCCCTTCGGCGATTCGCTTGCAACAGGATTAGTGCAATACACGTTTTTTTCTTTCTTTCTTTTCTTATGCTGATAAAGTTGCAGTTTCGTGTTTTTTTTTTTTTGTGGTTTTGGTTTTTTCTTTTTTTTCTTCTTCTATATATTTTATTTTCTCTTTCTTTCTTTCTTTCCATTACTTTCTCTTTTTCTTTATTTTTCTTTCTTTTTTCTTTTACTTTATTTTTTTTCTTTCTTTTACTTTATTTTTTCTTTATTTTTTTTTCGTTTCTCTTTTCCTTTCTTTTCTTTCTTTCTTTCTTTCCTTTATTTTTTTCCTTTTTTCTTTATTTATTTCCTTTTTTCTCTTACCCCCCTTTCTTTCTTTCTTTCTTTCATTCCTTTTCCTTTCTTTCTTTTCTTTCTTATTGCACGGAAATACATAAGCGAAAAGGAGGGATGATAAAAAATGGGAAGAGTGAGAAAGATGGATAAAGATAATACGAAGAGAGGGAAACAAAAGACAAAACTAAGGAATAAAAGGGAATAAAAACGAGGAGAAAATGAGAAGCGAGGAAGGAGAGAGAGAGAGAGAGAGAGAGAGAGAGAAAGAAAGAAAAAGAAAGAGAAAGAAAGAGAAAGTGAGAGAGGGAAAGAAAAACAGCATTAGAATTAGAAAAAAAATCAATAACATTAACAAAAACACAAACAAATACAACCAAAAAGAACGGAGAACCCCCCCCCCCTCCCCTCCTTGGCATCACCTTCCTCGGCTAGTGATTCGTCTTGTGAGGCTGTGAAAGAACGTCCCATAAATCACTTGTTTACATATATTGGACTCTCGCAGGAGCGAAAATTTATTTCACCTTGAGTTGTTTTTCTTTTTAATGGTTTTTGGGGGCGAAGGGGGGGGGGGGAGGGGGTGGATATGGGGAGAAGGGGGGGTGGAGAGGTGTATTTGTATGGGTGAGAGTGGAGAGAAGAGAGAGAAAAAGGGGAGAGAGGAGAGAAAAGAGAGAGAGAGAGGAGAGGAGAAGAGGGGAGGAGAGAGAGGAGGGAGGGGAGAGGGGGAGAGAAAAGGGAGAGGGAGGGGAGAAGGAGGAAAGAGGGAGGGGAGAGGGAGAAGAGAGAGAAAGGGGGAGAGAGAGAGAGGGAAAAAGGGGGAGAGGAGAGAGAGAGAGGGGGAAGAGAGAGAGAGAGGAGAGAGGAGAGAGAGAGGAGAGAGAGAGAGAGAGAGAGAGAGAGGGGGAGAGAGGGGAAAAGAGGGAGGAGAGAAAAGAGGGAGTGGGGAGGAGGGAGGGGGGAGAGAAAGGGGGAGAGGAGGGGGAGAGAAGGGGGAGGGGGAGAGAGAGAGAAAGGGACAGGGGGGAAAAAAAAATAAAAAAAAAATTAAAAAAAAAAAAATAAACAAAAGGGAAAAAAAATAAATAAAGAAAAAAAATTAACAAAAAAAAAAAATATTTTATTTTATTATATTATGTAAAAAATTTTTAAATTTTTTTATAACATAATAAAAATTTTAAATATATATATATATATATATATATATATATTATATATATATAAAAATTATATTATATTATATATATCTATATTTATATATATGCAATAATATATATATAATATATTATATAGATAGTAGATAGATAGAAGATAGATAGATAAAAGAAAAATATGAATATATATAGATAGTGATAGATGATAGTAGATAGAAGTAATGAAGATAGATAGTAGATTAGATAATCCCATATATATATATAAAAATATATATATATAATATAATATATTATATATATATAAATATTTTATATATAATATATATATATAATATATTATTTTTAATATTTTTTAATAATTTATATATATATATATATATATATATATATATATATATATAATTATAATATATATA
>NC_051420.1:5476611-5479111 GCF_015228065.2 Penaeus monodon
TTTTCTTCTTATTTTCTTTTGGGGGGAAATAGACGAGAGTAGTGAATTATGTTGTTTTTTTATGGCTGGATGTTTGTTTGTTTGTTTGCTTGCTTGTTTGTTGTATGTGTTGTTAGAGATATATACATTATTACTTTGTTTTTTGTTTATTTTTAAGTGCTTTTTATGTTTGTTGAAAGATAAGAACAAGGTGGATCAGTTTTGTTGTTCGCTTTAGAGCATAAATGTTTTGCCTCTTTCTATTTTTATTATCTTTTTTATGCCCTAACTCTCTTATTCATCTTACTCTCCGTCTCTGTTCTTTTTTTATCTCTGTTTATTTTGTTTTATTTATTATTTATTCTCTCTCTCTCTCTCTCTCTCTCTCTCTCTCTCTCTCTCTCTCTCTCTCTCTCTCTCTCTCTCTCTCTCTCTCTCTCTCTTGATATATGTATCTATGTATCTATCCATCTGTCTATCTATCTATCTATCTATCTATATATATATATATATATATATATATATATATATATATATATATATATATATAGAGAGAGAGAGAGAGAGAGAGAGAGAGAGAGAGAGAGAGAGAGAGAGATGCATACATATGTGTGTGTGTGTGTGTGTGTGTGTGTGTTGTGTGTTTGTGTGTGTGTGTGTGTGTGTGTGTGTGTGTGTGTGTGTGTGTGTGTGTGTGTGTGTGTGTGTGTGTGTGTGTGTGTGTGTGTTGTGTGTGTGTGTGTGTGTGTGTGTGTGTGTGTGTGTGTGTGTGTGGTGTGTGTGTGTGTGTGTGTGTGTGTGTGTGTGCGTGGAGACGAATACCTAAACAATCTAAGATTTGCAGATGTTCTCTTCTGTGAATCTGCAAATGAAATGCAGCAACTAATAAACGATCTAAATAGAGAAAGTCTGAAAATCGGACTTGGGATGAACAAGAAAAAGACTAAGATCATGTTCAACAGTAGAGTTCAGTTCGAACAGATACAAGTACAAGGCGAAGCGCTAGAGGTAGTGGACAAGTATATATACACCTAGGGCAACTCGTGCATACAAATACATCTAGCGAAGAGGAAATTAAGCGACGCATCAGTCTAGGCTGGAGCGCCTTCGGCAGACATAGTAACATACTAAGAGGTTCATTGCTATTATGTTTAAAAAGAAAAATCCTTAACCAATATGTCCTACCAGTTATGGATCAGAAACAAGAGAGAGAGAGATGGAGAGACTGATGCTGGGAATTAGAGATCGGATGAGGGCGACGTGGATCAGGGAACAGACAAAAGTGGAAGATATACTTGTGTGCATCAAAAAGAAAAAATGGCAACGGGAAGGTCATATACATCGGAGACAGGACAACAGATGGACAAATAACGTAACAGACTGGATTATAGATAATATAAAGAGGCCTAGGGCAGACCAGTGACAAGATGGAGTGACGAAATAAAGAAATTCGAGGACCGAGACTGGAAACAAAAAACACAAGACAGACAAAGTTGGAAAATATTGGGAGAGGCTACGTCCTGCAGTGGATTGACTCAGGCTGATGATGATGATGATGATGATTATATATATATATATATATATATATATATATATATATATATATATATATATATATATATATATATAATATATATATATATATATATATATATATATACATATATATATATATATATATATATATATATATATATATATATATATATATATATATATATATATATATATATATATATATATATATAAAGGCTTCACGACTCAAATCTCCTCTCTCTTTTTTCCCTTTCTCAGTCTCTCCCCTATCTCACTTTCTTTTTTCTCCCGCTTTCCTTTTCTCACTGTGGTACCTCTTTCTCCCTCTCACTCTTCCCCTTTCTCTCTCCTCCCTTCCGCAAGTTTCATCCCACTCCAAGTCCAGCCTAATTAAAAAACTCATTAGGGCGTAGAAACTCGGAAAAAAAGACAAAAAAGACAAAAAAAATTAATTACACACAAAGACGAAGGTGATAGATCAGTTACAACAAATGAGAGTGACTTGGAGAGTGGGAGGACTTGAGGCGGAGAAAAGGGAACTTCGAGGCAGAGTGATAGGATGGAGGATGAAGGGTAAACGATTTGGCGAAGGAGGACGGAGGTAGGGATATGTGTGTCTTTGTCTCCTTGTTATTCTGATTGCGCATACGCATACACATACACACACGCTTACGCACGCGCACATATACACATACGAACACACATACAAACACTAACATATACACAGGCACGCACAGACGAACACACACGAACACATACAATCACACATACAGGTAGAATGGTGAATAGAGAGGTAAATAGGATATATATATATATATATATATATATATATATATATATATATATATATATATATATACATATATACAGATTGTGTGTTTGTATGCAAGAAAAAGAGAGCGTCTGCAACCAATCTCTTTCCATCAAATATATAACCTTGTCTGTTATTTCTATTCCTAGAAATAACAGACATTGCCACCGGAAT
>NC_051420.1:5489111-5490914 GCF_015228065.2 Penaeus monodon
ATTATATATATTTAATTATATTTAATTTGGTTTTTTCTTCTTTTTGGGTTATTTTTGGGGGGGTTTTTTTATATATTATATAATATATATTTTTATATATATATATATTATATATATAAAATTAATATATTTTTTTTGGGGGCTTATATATTAAAAGGTTTAAAAGTATTTTATATAAATAAATAAAAAATATATTAAAATTTATATATTAAAAATTAATTTTAATTATGGGATAAATAATAATTATATATATGATATATATATATAAAATTTTATATATATATATATTATTATTATATTTTATATAATTTTGGTGGGGATAATCAATATAAAATTTATATATATATATATATATATTAAAAATAATATTATTATAAAAATAAAATTTTTTTTCTTATTTTTTTTAATGGTGGGGTTTTTTTGGGGTTTATATATATATATATATAATATATTTTTTAAAATTATTATATTATATATATATATATAATATAATAATATATATATATGCTTTATATATTTTAATATTTATATATATATATATTATATCTATATATTATTATATTTTTATATTTGAATATAATAATTTTACATATATATATATTTATAAAATATATATATAATTATTATATATCTATAATATTTATAAAAAATTATATATCCCCTTTTAAAAATTAATATTAAATTAGAATAATATATATATATTATATTTTAATATATTTCCCATATATTTTATATATATATTTTATATATATATTATATCTTATATGCTATATATATCTATTTATATATAATATATATTTAGATATAAAAAATATATATATTTATATATATTTTTTTGTTTGGTTTTTTTTTTTTTTAAAATTTTTTTTTTTTTGTTTTAAAATTTATTGCATTATTTATACTTTTTTCTTTTTTTTTTATTCGTTTTTTTTTTTTTTTTTTTTTTTTGGGGTTTTTGTTTTTTAATATTTTTTTTTTTTTATTTATTTTTTTTTTTTTTTTTATGTTTTTTTTTTTTTTTTTTAGTTTTTTTTTTTTTGGTATGTTTGGGGTGTGTGTGGGGGTTGGTTGTGGGGGTGTGTGTGTGTGTGTTGTGTGTGTGTGTGTGTGTGGGGTGTGTGGTGTTTTTTGTGTGGGTTTTTATGTGTATGGTTTTTTTAGGGGGTTTTGTTTTGGGGTTGTGGTGGTTGTGTGTGTGATGTGTTTGTGCTTGGGGGGTTGGGGTGTGTGTTTTTGTGTGTGGGGTGTGTGTGTGGGTGTGGTGTGTGTGTGTGTTGGGTGGGTGTGGTTTTTTGTGTGGTGTGTGGTGTGTGTGTGTGTGTGTGGGTGGTGTGTGGTGTTTGTGTGGTGGTGGTGTGTGGGTGTTTTTTGGTGGGTGTGTGTGTGTGTGGTTTTTTGGTATGTGTTGTGTGTGTGTGTTTTTGTTGTGTGTGTTGTGTGTGTGTGTGTGTGTGTGTGTGGGTGTGTGTGTGGGGTTTGTGGGGTGTTGGGGGTTTGTTGTGTGGTGTGTGTTGGGGTGTTTGGTGGGGTGTGGGGTGTTTGTGGTGTTTTTGGGGGTGTGTGGTGTGTTGTGTGTGTGTTTTGTTTTTGGGGTGTGGGGGGTGTATGTGTAGTGTGTGTGTGTGTGTGTGTGTGGGGTGTGTGTGTGGGGTGGTGTGGTGTGTGTGTGTTTTGTGGGGTCGGGGTTTGTGTGTTGTGTGTGGTGTGTGTTGTGTGGTGTTGTGTGTGTGTGTGTGTGTCCTTGTGTGTGTGTTGGGTTGTGTTGTGGGTGTGTGTGTTTGTGTGTGTGTTGTGTGTGTGTGT
>NC_051420.1:5491014-5496014 GCF_015228065.2 Penaeus monodon
AAAGGAGAGAGAGAGAGAGAGAGAGAGAGAGGAGAGAGAGAGAGAGAGAGAGAGAGAGAGAGAGAGAGAGAGACGGAAACCCAAAGCCACGGAGAGAAAGCCCTTACACACCAAGGCACAAACAACACCAAGAAAGAAAACGAGAGATAAAAAAATAATAATAAAAAAAGAGAAAAAACTCACCAACAGACAAACACACAAACAAACAAACACACATCTAGGTAATGACCCCGAAAGACAAATCTCATAAGGGCCTTTATTCCCACCCTGTTGCGTGGAGAATGGACCCTAAGACCTTTCTAATGGGTAGCTTGACCTTATGAATGGGGAAGGAGAAAGGGATAAAGAGGTAAAGAGGTTTTGAGATACGTAGGGAAAATGATTTCGAATTTTGTCTTTTATTTTTATTGTTGTTGTTATTGGTGTTTCTTGTTGTTGGTGCTGCTGTTATTATTGTTATTATTATTATTATTATTATTATTATTATTATTATTATTATTATTATTATTATTGCCATTATTATTATTGTTATTATTATTATTATTATTATTATTATTATCATTATCATTATTATTATTGTTGTTATTATTATTATTATTATTATTATTATTATCATTATTATTATTATTATGATAATGTTGAATATTGTGATCATTATTAGTATTGTTATTATTATTATTATCATTATTATTATCATCATCATTATTATTACTGCTGTTGTTATGATGAATAACGTAACTTTTTGGTAATAGATAATACCTTTTTGAATAATTAATAACGCGTTATTAGTAATGAATAACAAATTGTTTGGGTAAATCCTATTTTACCTTTTTCTGGTAATGAATAACTTTTTATTAGAGTGGAATAACACTTACTTTTCTGGGATGAATAGCTCATATTTCATAACTAAAAAACAGACTTTTTGAAAGGGAATGAATAGTTTTATTTATTATTATTAACTTTATTTTATTTTTCTATTTATTTATTTTTTATTTATTTATTTATTTATTCATTTTTATTTTTATCATTTTATTTTAATGGAATGATTTTTTTTTTAAAGAGGAATGTATAACGCACTTTATTTTCTTTCTTTTTTTAACCACATAATTCGCTTTTTGGGGAAGTGAATAAAATACAAGGAGGTTGTTCGAGAGCTTAATGGGAGCGACATGGGGGGGGGGGTGATGGGGGGGGGGCAGTGGATAGACTGCTGTCGATTGATAAAAGAGTGAAGGGTGGTGCGGGGGAACGGGAGGGGGAGGGGAGGGGGGGGAAGAAGATTGAGCGAGGGTGGGGAGGGGGGGAGGGGGGGAGAAGATTGAGCGAGAGTCGGGAGAGGGCGGGAGGGAGGGGGAGGAGCAGGGACGGGGGAGGAGAGGGGTGAGGGGAGGAGGGAGGGGAGTGAGGGTGGAGAGGGGGAAGATAAAGGAAAGAGTAGGGAGAGGGCTAGGTAAAAAATGAGGGAGGGGGAGGGGAGAGGAGAGGAAGAGGGGAGGATGAGAGGGAAGTGAGAAAGAGAGAGAAAGAGGAGAGAAGAGAGAGATGGAAGGAGGGGAAGGGGGGAGGAAGAGAGAAGGTAGAAGTGGAAAGAGGAAAGAAGGAAGAAAAAGGGGAAAGGGAGAAAAAAAGAGAGATGGAGAAAGAGAGAGAGAGGAGGAGGGATGGAGAGGAGAGAGAGAGAGAGGGAGGAAGAGAGAGGAAGAGAAGAGAAGAGAGAGATGGAGAGAGAGAAGAAGAGAGAAGAGAGAGAGGGATGAGAGAGGGGGGAGAGAGAGATAGAGAAAGAGAGAGAGAGAGAGAGAGAGAGAGAGAGAGGACGAGAGAGGGGGAGAGAGAGAGAGAGACAATCAAATAGACACACGGCCAGAAACACAGGCGGGCAGACAGACAGACAAACAGACAGACAGACAGACAGACAGACTGCCAGACTGCACGATATCCAGCAATAACACGGGGAATGTGTCCGATCTCACAGGTTTTAATAAGACTCAACAGTGCTACAGAATTCTGCTCGCTATTTCGGCCCAACAATAGACTTTCCTTTTCCATGTAGATTTTCCTGCGTGTACCTGGCGATCACACATGTACAGAGAGAGAAAGGGCGAGAACGCAGGCTGAAATAAGGCCTTTTGTGACTATTTGTGATTGTATTTCGTATGTGCATTTGAATAAACTTGTTTTTTTTCTTCTTCTTTTTTTTGGGGGGAATTATTTTCTGGGTGTGTTTTTCCTTTCTTTCTCTCTTTTTTTATCAATACCTGCTCATCTATCTGTCTCTCTGTCTCTCTGGCTCTCTCTCTCTCTCTCTCTCTTTCTCTCTCTCTCTCTCTCTCTCTCTCTCTCTCTCTCTCTCTCTCTCTCTCTCTCTCTCTTTCTCAACATGTACATACATAATAAATACGTACATGCATACAGAATATATACATACATAAACACACATACACATACAAACACACACACACACACACACACGCACGCACACACACACACACACACACACACACACACACACACACACACACACACACACCACGTATGTGTGTGTGAATATTTACATATATACATACAATACATACACACACACACACACACACACACACACATAATATTATTATATATATGATATTGATAGTATAATATTAATATATATATAATATATATATATATATTACACACACACACACGCACGCACACACACAACACACACAACACACACACACACAAGCACACAGACACACAGACACACACACACACACACGCACACACACACACACACACATACACACACACGACCAACACACACACACACACACACACACACACACACACACATATATATATATATAATATATATATATATATATATATATATATATATATATATATATATATATATATATATGGGTGTGTGTTGTGTGTGTGTATGTATAAAATAAATAAATAAATAAATAAATAATTGAAAAGGACAGACGAATAACCACTGAATCAGTAGCAGACACACTCAACATGAGAACAGGGCTCTACCAGTACGGTCCCGAGGACAAAATTCACCTCAAGCAGTGACTACTCACAGGTGGAAGGGGATCAGTCAAAGCAAAATCTGAGCGTTCAAGAGGAAAGGTCGTGGCCACTGTCTTCTGGGATGCAGAGGGGATTTTGCTGGTTGACTTCCTCGAGAGCAAGAAAACAATTACATCTACTTACTGTGAATGTGTTAAAAAAAAAAAAAATCAGAAAAACGCTGTGGAAAGCTGCATCAAGGCGCTCTCTTCCACCACGACAATGCACCCGATCACGGCGCTCGGCAGACAAGAGCTGTGCTACATGAATTTCGATCTGAAATCGTCCGACGTCCACCTTACAGCCCCGTTTTAGCCCCGTCCGACTTCTTTTTGTTTCCAAACTTTAAAAGATAATTGAAAAATACCAATTTTCCATCGGTTAAAGATGCAAAATGAGCTGCTCTAACATGCTTCAGATCACATGACCCTCAGTTTTACTCAGACGAACTTAAAGGCTGGTATCAAGGTTTGTAGAAGTGTATTGACCTTGATGGAGCATATGTTGAAAAAATAAACATCATAACTGAAACCGTTTCTTCATACTGTCCTTTTTCCACGAACTTTTTGAAGCCCCCTCGTATATGTATATGCGTATGTTTGTCATGATATGCGTGTTATAAATAACCGTGCTTGATTGCCATACCTTCCTTACCATCTCTCTTATCTACCCCCACTTCGCCTTCACTCATCCCCTCCTTTTAATCCTTATCATTCCAACCTTCCCTTCCCTTTACCCATCACCCGTTACTCGGCATTCACCTAGACTTGCGTTATCGAATGCCCAGCTCTGTATTCTTAATAGATCCTTCTTTTCAACGCGGCTCGGTAAAGGGGTGTGATATGGTAGGCGCTTCGTCGATATATATATCAGTGTGAAGGCTGTTTGGTTTTCCTTTCCTCTACCTAATCATCTGCCAGTCTTTCTACCGATCTATACATACTCGATCTACCTCTCTCTCTCTCTCTCTCTCTCTCTCCTCTCTCTCACTTACTCTCCCTCTCACTCACTCAATCTCTCTCCCTCACCTTCTCTCTACCTCCCTTCCTCCCTCTCTCCTCTCCCTCGCCCCCCTTCCCTTCCCCCTTTCTCTCCCTCCCACACACCCTCCCTCCCTCCTCTCTCCCTTCCCCCTCCTCTTCCTCGCTCCCCCCTCCCTTCCCTCCCCCCCCCCTTCTCTCTCTCTCTCTCTCTTCCTGCCTCCCTTCCTCCCTCCCTCCTTCCCTCCCTCTCCGTTCCCCTTCTCTGCAGTAGCTAATTCGTTCGTCGCCACAAGCCTTTGAGGTCGCCGGCATCAGGTGGGACTTCGTAAAATGTGAATTTCGGCTTCTTTTGCGCAATCATCCACCTTCGGAGTGGACTGGCGGATTAAAGATGATGTGGAATAGAAGGGAAGTCGGGTGGATACGTTTTCATGGTTTATGTTGTTGGTTTGGACTTTGTTTTGTTTTACTGCGTGTAATGGATATATTTCTATGACGCCGTTTCTTTTTTTTCTGCCTCGTTGTTTCTTTCTCTCTCTCTCCCTATCTCTCTCTCTCTCTCTCTCTCTCTCTCTCTCTCCATCGTGGATGTCATATTAATGATAGTTATAATACTGATAATAGTTGTATTGATAATAAAAGTTATGATAATGATAATAACTACAATGACAACAGCTTAAATGATAATAGTTGTGACGATGGTGGTTATGATGACAAAAATATGATAATAATGATTGTGGCGATAATAGTTATGATAATGAAACTATGATAATGATAATAATAGTTATAAAGTGAATCGTGAAATAATAGTAATTCTTTTATGCTTCTCCTCGCCGAAGGTCGTTTCTCCTTACTCATTAACAAGCCTAATTAGGGGTAATTAACTTCGTGGTCTATCGGTGAGGAAGATCATTAAATCCTTCACTTATTTATTTATTATTTATGGTGCTCCCGCAA
>NC_051420.1:5523388-5525888 GCF_015228065.2 Penaeus monodon
TATATATATATATATATAGTATATATATATAGATATATCTATATATATATAATATTATATATATATATATTGTTTGTGTGTGTGTGTGTGTGTTGTGTGTGTGTGTGTTGTGTGTGTGTCTGTGTGTGTGTGTGTGTGTGTGTGTGTGATGTGTGTGTGTGTTGTATGTATGTGGTGTGTGGTGTGTGTGTGTTGTGTGCGTGTGTGTGTGTGTTGTACGTATATGTGATATATGTATGTATGTTTGTAACCTTACACACACACCACACACACACACACACAACCACACACTACCACCCACACGCACACACCACACACCCACACACACACACACACACACATATATAGATATATATATATAATATATATATATAATTATATATATATATATATTTATATATATAATAGTATATCTATCTCTATATCTATATATCTATATATATATATATATGTGTGTGTGTATATATACAAATATATATACGTATTGTTATATATGTCTATACTTATTACATCTCTCTCTCTCCATCCCTCCTCTCTCTCTTCTCTATCTCCCTGTCTCTCCTCTCTCTCTCTCCTCCTCTTCTCCGCTCTCTCTCTCTCTCTCTCTCTCTATATATATAGATATATGAATATATATATATCTATATATATCTATATATATATAGAATATTTATATCCTATTTATATATACTATATATCTCTATACTATATATTCTATATCTCTAATATATCTAGTCTAGTATAGATATATAATAATGTATCTATATATATATATACTATATATATATATTATATTATATATTATATTATTATATCATATATAATCTTCTACATTTATATATAATATAATATAGTATTCTATATATCTATATCTACTATTATATATTCCTCTATATCTGTATCTACTACATCTGTATATACACCTGTCTCCTATAATCTCGCATATATATATCTCTATCTCTCTATAACTGTTATCTATATCTTCTCATTTATATATCCATCTATCTCTCTACGACACATATATATATATTCTATATATAACCACCCTATCTCTCTTACTATAGCTATAGGCTTATATATCTATCTATCATTATATATACAGATTATATATATATATAATAAAATATAAATATAGAGTATATACATACATATATGTGTGTGTGTGTGTGGTGTGTGTGTTTGTGTGTGTTTGTGTGTGTGCACATACAGGTAACATGATACAAGGATATTTATGATTAAAGATTACTGGTATGAAATATAACATACAAGATGTATATATTTCTAGATGTACAGTCCATAAAATTCTAATCAGAATCACACAGAATATAGGATTTTTTTCACGAAACAAAATCTGCACTAAATCAGCTTTTTTGTTTGTTTCATTTTTTTCTTTTTTCTTTTTCTTTTTTTTTCTTTTCTTTTTTGTCATGTTCCTGTTATTTGGTTTTACTGAAATCCACTATATGAGCTCAAAGTTATATCAGGCAATTAGATTTCATACGTCTGTTGCATTTCAGTCAGCCGACGAGCAAGCGAGTGAGAGACAGAGAGAGAGAGAGAGAGAGAGAGAGAGAAAGAGGGAGCGAGAGAGAGAAAGAAGAGAGAGAGAGAGAATAGAGAGGAGAGAGAGAGAGAGGGAGAGACGAGAGAGAGAGAGGAGAGAGAGAGAGAGAGGGAAGAGAGAGAAAGAGAGAGTCGAGAGGGAGAGAGAGAGAGAGAGACGAGAGGAGAGAGAGAGAGAGAGAGGAAGAGAAGAGAGATTAAAAGAGAGATAGAGCGATCGATCAAAGAGATAGATAAATAGATAGATGGGTAGATGGATATATATAGATAGATAGATAGATAGAATATAGAAGAGAGAGAGAGAGAGAGAGAAGAGAGAGAGAGAGATATATATAGGAGAGGAGAGAGAGAGAGAGAGAGAGAGAGAGAGAGAGAGAGCGAGGGAGAGAGAGAGAGAGAGAGGATTAAAGAGGGAGAGAAGCGATCGTCAAAAGAGATAGATAATAGATAGATAGTAGATTAGATAGATAGATTAAGAGAGAGAGAGAGAGAGAGAGAGAGAAGGAGGAAGAGAGAGAAGGAGAGAGAAGAGCAAAGAGAGAGAGAGAGAGATGAGAGAGAGATAGAGAGAGAGAGAGAGAGATAAGGAGAATCGCCTCCTGATTATTGTTTGTCCCATCCTTTACCTGTGTAGTGACGGATCAGGGAGGCTTCGGTGCTGTGACGTTTCCTGATTTTGTTTGTCGTGTTTGAGTGTCAGACTTGCGTTTATTTTTTTATCTTATCCCTCTCGTTCTCTCTCCTCCTGTTTCACACACACAGACACATACACAACTCACACACCCACCCCCAAAAAAACATCACACACGCCACACACACACCACACACACCTACACCCACAGGCTAACACAACACACACACAACACACATATTATATTATATCATATAATATATATATATATATAATATATTATTATATATTATATATATTATGTTA
>NC_051420.1:5528388-5535888 GCF_015228065.2 Penaeus monodon
TTGGCAGCAAGGCTAAAAGGCCTCCTTTCATATTATGAAAACTAGAAATAAATCATACCGCCTCGTCCGTCGCGCGGGTCAAAGCGTCCCCCAGGGCTAAACCAGCCCGGGTCGAAAAGTCTACTTTTAACTCTTCCCCTGAAGAAAGCCTGAAGAAAGCCTGAGGAAAGCCTGAAGAAAGCCTGAGGAAAGCCTGAGGAAACCTGAAGAACCTGAGGAAAGCCTGATCACCGACGAAGCTCCATCGTGCCAGCAGAGCCCACCACCTAAAAGTCAGAAGGAAAGGAACAATGGACAAGGAAGAGTACTATACTGTTTCTACAATGCTTGGGAAAACCTGTAAGTAACAACACTGAAGATACTTATAGCAAATGGTGCGCACGTAACAGTGGACAGTGCATATTTTGATTTTCTAGATGCGAATAAGTTAGCCAACGTCACATATAATCATCGCGATAGAAATTGCGATATTGAAAACGTAAATGAAGAGAAGAAGCTTGACATGATCAGAGAATTTGTCTACCGGAGACTTTAGGCGAAAGGACGTAAGCAATAGGAATCATGCTGACGAAGTACATTGTAGGGAACTAAGATGTAGAAACGGAAGAATATACTAGAAAAGGGAAAATGTTATGGCTGGAGTTGCTCTGCCAGGCAATGAAGTTAACCAGGAGGGTATTGGCAATGAGGACAGATGTCCTTGAAGATATATCGATAGTAAAACATACTGAAATAACTGATAGGAACCGCTGTTGAAAATTCGACAAACCCACAAATTTAAAAACATACTTTCCTTAGGGAATGAACTAAATCAGCTCATTTATGCAACGGCAAAAGTTCTCCAATACAAGTGCGGTGTGGAAGCAAAAAGAAAGAAAAATAACAAGCAGAGGCCTACCAAACCTAAATGGCAACTTAAGATTAATAAATGAATTTAAAAAAAATCAGAAAAGAAACCTCCATACTTGAAGAACCACTAAAAGTAAAGAGAAAAATCTAGAAAGGCGCAAAAAGTACTAAGAAAATGCAATATTGAGACTAAACAACAAATACTCCGGCAACACAGAAGAACTAAAACAAGAACTCCAAGTGAAAGCTCAACGATGGCGTAGGTTTACCGAAAGAAATGAGTCTTACCGACAAAATAAGATCTTTGAAATCTAAGAATAATCTATGAAATCTAAATAAATCTAAGAAATCGAGAAATGGGATAGACAGCCATTGCGGTAGGCGATGGACCCTCTGAAGAGCAGGAGCGCGAATTCTGGAACAGCATTTGGGTCAGTGAGAGAGAGCATAATGAAGATGCTGAAGGGCTAAAAGTTTTAGAAAACGACTCTCAAGATATCCCTGCACAGCAATGGGAAGACATGACTACAGACGAGATTAGAAGAGCGCTATAAAAAATCGCATAAGTGGAAATCCCCGAACATCTGGATCGTCATCCTACACTCTACGCACTCTGAACTAGCTCTAAATTTCGATAAACTAATGACTGAACCAGATTTAACACCTAACTGGTTCTGTTTAGGTACAACTTATTTACTTGCAAAAGGTCAAGACACTGAAAATCCAAAAAACTACCTGCCTATTACGTGCTTATCATCTTATAAACTACTAAGATCGATTCTGTCTGAAAGAGCATACGCCCAAATGGAGGACCAAGACATCTTCCCCATAAAACAAAAAGGATGCCGGAAAGGATCCCAAAGCTGTAAGGACCAACTCCTCGTTAAATAAAATGGTATTTAAAAGTGCAAAGCCTGAACACAAGAACTTAAGCACTGCTTGGATTGATTATAGAAAGGCCTTTGTTCCCCACTCGTGGATTTTACGCTGTTTAGAATTTTTTAAGGTGTCACCTACGTCAAATAACTTTCTTAGAACATCTATGACGCTATGGGGAAACTAATTTTTTTCTCTCCCACTCAAGTGGTACATTGTCTTCTAATGGTATGCAAATTAAATGTGGAATTTTTCAGGGAGACTCACCCTCTCCTCCACTCCTCTGCAAGGCTCTCATTCCTCTATCCCAACTCTTGAATGCAACAGGTTATGGATATAAGACCAGCAACAAGCAAATAAATCATCTCTTGTACTTGGAGGATCTGAAACTATAAGCGCATAATGAGGGAGAACTTGAAGGTCTACTGAAGACAATAAAGGCATTTAGTGACGACATCGGGATGGACTTTGGGTTAGACAAGTGTGCAAAGGCAGCATTTAAACGTGGAAGGTTAGTCCGCACAGACAACGTGGTTCTTGAGGACGACTCTGAGATTAAAGAACTAGGGCCAGGAAGAAACCTATAAATATTTAGGAATTAATGAAGGGGATAGTGTATAGCACGCGAAGATTGATTAATTGATTATTTAAAATTATCTGCCGCGTCAACAGCTTAGGTCATTAGCGGCGAATACCTTGTTAAACAGAAATATTAAAATGTTTAAAACTTTAAAAATCCATTAAGAAATATTTTACAAATAACAATAAATAGATTAAAAATCAAAGCATGAATATTATGTTCTAAGTGTATAAAAGTATTGCATAAACATTATGCATAATTAAATTTTATTGAAAATATTAGTCTCCCTAAGGAAACTAATAAGACCGTCTATGTCACAATCCTCCCCCAATACATTTTTCAGTGTATATGGGAGACACAAGTACATACGTCTTTGGTATGCACATCTTTCCACTACGTGTGCGACCGTTAATGGCTCTTGGCATCCCTCACAAAGTGCTTGACTTTTAGCCATCATCGGCCCATGAGTGAGTCTTGTGTGCCCGCATCTTAGTCTTGTTAATGCAACTCCAAGGTCATCTCTAATCTCTCGCAGTTTATTTCTGGAGATATGCCTCCATTGTTCCTTCCATTTACCGCGAAGACAACTCCTGATACTGGGTTTCAGGTCGCTGTGTGGGAGAGGAAAACGAGCATCACAAGGCTGAGCGGCAGCTGCCTTGCACGCGAAGATGAAAGAAAAGATCAGGAAAGAGTGCATCCGTAGAGTAAGGTCAATCCTAAAGACAGAGTTGACTCGAAGAATAGAATGACAGCAGTAAACACTCTTGCAATACCGGTGGTAACGTACAGTTTCAATATCATAAACTGGAATCTACGTGAGCTACAGAGACAAAATACTAAGATTAGAAAACAGTTCACATGTCACAAAATGCACCACCCAAAATTCAGACGTAGATCGATTATATATACCAAGAAGTAAAGGAGGAAGAGGCATGATCCAACTAGAGTTATCATATAAAGCGTCTACAACTGGGACTTTCCCAGTACGCAGATAATGCAAATGACTGGATGCTTGTTTAATCTCCATGAAAACACTAAAAAGTTATATTCTATGAAATCCGTCAAATTCTCTCGCGAATTAGATCTAGAACTTGAGCACAACAAACGGCATCTGAAATTGCCCGAAAAACAAAGATATTAGCTAAGAGTGTCGGCGTAAAACGACTAGAATCCCGATGGCAAAAAAGCCCCTCTACGGACAGTTCGCAGGTCGAGCAAAATATGCTGAGAAGCTCTGGACTGAAAAGGGAAACAGAAGGTTTTATTCTTGCTGCTCAAGATCACAGTTTGCTCACTCGAAACCATCAGGCAAACGTCTCACACAACGGCGCTGACCCGAAATGTAGATTTTGTGAAAAAAAAAAAAAAAAAAAAAAAAAAAAAAAAACAGTTGACCGCCTTGTAACTGATTTTACCATCTTGTGGGTCTTTCCAATACTCACTGATCACACGACACAGGCTAATCGTCCAGACATTGTTATAAAGGACAAGAAAAGCAACACTAACCTTCTCATTGACATGAGCATGCCATCTGATAGAAATGTTTCTGCGAATGTTTGAAAAACTCTCAAAATATAAGGACTTAGAAATCGATATTGAAAAAAATGTGGCTCCTCAAAACAAAAACTATCCCAGTTGTGATTGGTGCCTTGGGCTTGATAAAGAAAGGAACTAGTCAATATTTAGAGAAAATTCCTGGAGATCCATCACTGCAAGAAGTCCAAAAAATATTTCTGAATAGCAAAGCGAATGCCCTATGAAGGGCACGAAGTATTTGAATGGCTGTCATATAAACACTGGATATAACCCGTATTCGTAACGTACTGTTATAATTGTTTTTTTTTTTCTTTCTTCTTCTTCTTCTTCTTCTTCTTCTTCTTCTTCTGTTAAATCTACATTTGTATACCTTTTAATAACATATTTATTCTCTGAAGACATACTTCCAATTTCACTCACCTTAGGTCACTAGTTGTGACCCGGTGTTTGATCATAAAGATGCAAATCAAAAAGAGAATAACAACAATAATAATAATGATAGTAATATAATAACAATAACAATAACAATGACAATGACAAATAAAATAATAACAATAACAATAACGATAACAATAACAATAACAATAACAATAATAATAATGATAGTAATTATAATAACAATGATAATAATGATATATAATGATGACAATACTGATAATGATAGTAATAATAATAATAATATTAATAATAATAATAATAATAATAATAATAATAATAATAATTGCAATAATGATAAAGATAATAATGAAGATGATAATACCAATGATAATAATGATAAGGATAATAATGATGATAACAACAACAACAACAACAATAATAACAACAACAATAACAACAATAATAGTAGCAATAATAATAATGCTAACAATGATGATGATGATAATAATAATAATGATGATAGTGACAATAATGACAATGATAATAATGATAACATGATAGAAATAATGTCTGTAATCACAAAGAAGATAATGATATTGTAAAAGTAAAGCACAGTAATAACAACGCTGACATTAACGATAATGATAGTGATAATAATGAAAATAACAACAATAATGGCATCAAAAAGGAAACCAAAGAAGCAGATAGATAAACAGATCGATAAATGAAAGCGGAATCTCAGTCCTTCGGTCATTTCCCCTCTCTAATTATACGCATCGTTTAGCTCGACAACTTTTTTTCTCTCTCTCTCACTGTCTGTCTGTGGGTTTGTCTGTCTGCCTGCTTGACTGTCTGTTTGGTTGCCTATCCTCTCGTTCTCTCTGCCTGCCTGTCTGTCTCTGTCTCTCCCTCTTTCTCTTTCTTTCATTCTTTTTCTGTCTTTTTCTTTTTTTATATCTCTCTCTCTTTTTCTTTATCTCTTTCTCTCTCTTCCTTTCTTTATCGCTCTTTTTCTCTTTCTCTTTTTTCTTTATCACTTTCCTCTTTCTTTCTCCTCTCTCTTTCTCTCTCTCTCTCTCTCTCTCTCCCTCTCTCTCTCTCTCTCTCTCTCCTCTCTCCTCTCTCATCCCTTTCCGACTTCCCCCATCCCCCTCTTCTCCTCTCCCCTTCTCTCCCCCTCTCCCATCCACCTTCTCCCCATCCCCCTTCTCCCCCTCCCTCTCCCCTCCCTCTCCCCTCCCTCTCCCCCTTCCCTTCTCTGAACACGCGGCGCATAAGCAATAACCACCCACCTACGACCGCCTTTAGTTCCCAGAATGGCAGGATAAAGAATAGGATTATCGGCCTTACGAATTCTAAGAAGTTAAAGGCGGATGAGGACGCCTTATTGGACTCGTGAGAAGGGGGCGGAGCCTGTAATTGCCTCCGGGTATTATCATCTTATTCAGCCTCTGATTGATAAAGGAAGAAAATAAAAACAAATATGAGGATGATGACGATAATGATGATAACGATGGTAATGATAATGATAGTGATAATAATTCATATCAATGATAAGCATTATTATGATTATCATGACTATTATTATGATTATTATTAAATTCATCTTTATTATCATTGTTATTAATATCATCATTATTATTTTTATTATCATTATTAATATTATTATCATTATTATTATGATGATATAATAATAACAATGATAAGGGTAACAATAATAATAATTGTGATATTAATGATGGAAATTATAATGAAAATTATTATTATAATTATCATTAATCATTATTATTATCATCATCATCACTGCTATCATTCTTATCATTATTCTTATCATTATCGTTATCATTATCATTATTCATTATCATTGCCATCACTATCATAATGATACGAAAACAATGATAATCATAATGATAGTAGTGATAATAATGATAGTAATGATAATAGTAATAATGATAATGATAATAATGATAATGATAATAATAATGATAATAATAGTATAATAATAATAATAATAATAATAATAATAATAATAAATAATAAAATAGCAATAATGATAATAATAATAATAATAATAATAGTAATAATAATAATAATTACAAAGATAATAATAATGGTATTGATACTGATAATTATTATTATTATTATTATTATTATTATTATTATTACTATTATTATTTTTATTATCATTACTATTATGATTATTATTATTATATTATTACTATTATTATTATCATGATTAATATCATAATTGCTATCATTCTTATCGTTATTATTAACATTATTATTATCATTATCATCATCATTGCTATCACTATCATAATGATACGAAAATGATGATAATCATAATATTATTAATAGTAATGATATTAATCATAAGCATGACAATAATGAATAATAATAATAAAGATAATTATTATTATAACACTAATAAAGATTTAAAAATAAATTAATAATTTAATAAATAATGGATAATTTCTTTTTCCTTTCTTCTTTTTTTTATTTTTTTCCTTTTACTTTCTTGTTCTTTTTTTAAAAATTTTTAAAAATTTTTTTTTTTTGTTTTTTTAAAAAAAATTTTTTTATTTTTTTTTTTTTTTTAAAATTTTTTTTTTTTTTTTTTTTTTTTTTTTTTTTTTTTTTTTTTTTTTTTTTTTTCTTTTTTTTTTTTTTTTTTTTTCCCTTTTTTTCCTTTTTTTTTTTTTTTATTTTTTTTTTTTCTTTTTTTTATCTTTTTTTTATTTTTTTTTTTTTTTCTTTCTTTTTTTTAAAATTTTTTTTTTTTTCTTTCTCCCTCTCTTTCTTCCTTTCTTTTTCTTTTCCTTTCTCCCCCCCTTGCTCTTTCCTTTCCCCTCTCTTTTTCCCTTTTTCCTCTCCCCCGTTTCCCTCTCCCCCCCTCTTCCCCCTCCTCTCCTCTCTCTTTTTCTCTCCTTCCTCTCCTTTCTCTTTCTCTTTTTCTCTCCTCTCTCTTTCTCTCTCTTTTTCCTCTCCTCTCTTCTCTTTTTCCCTTTCTCCTTTCCCCCCCCCCCCATGAAAATTTTTTTTTATCCTATCTTTCGGTTCTATCCTATCCCTTCATCCTATCTGATTTTTTTTCTCTCTCTCCTATCTTACTCTCCTTTTCATCCAGACTCCTTCTCGCCCTATCCCTTCACCCTCCAATACCGCATTCCTATCCTTTTAACCCTCCTACCCCCAGTCACCTCATCCATCCACCCTCCCCCGCCTAGCACCACATCATCCCATCCTCCATCCCCCCCCCTACTTTCTTCACGTCACCC
>NC_051420.1:5540888-5549888 GCF_015228065.2 Penaeus monodon
GAGAGAGAGAGAGAGAGAGAGAGAGAGAGAGAGAGAGAGAGAGAGAGAGAGAGAGAGAGGGAGAAGAGTCATACATATATATATATATATATATATATATATATATATAATATATATATATATATATATATATACAGAGAGAGAGAGAGAGAGAGAGAGAGAGAGAGACAGACAGACAGACAGACAGACAGACAGACAGACAGACAGACAGACAGACAGAAACAGATAGATAGAGAGAGAGAGAGAGAGAGAGAGAGAGAGAGAGAGAGAGAGAGAGAGAGAGAGAGAGAGAGAGAGAGAGAGAGAGACAAACAAACAGACAAACAAACAAACAAACAAACAGACACGCAGACAAACACACACACAGCCACGCAGACAAACAGAGAAAGAAAGACAGAGGAAGCGAGTGTGTGAGAGACACAACCACAGACACACACAGAGCTAGTAAAATTACTTCGATCAAAAAGACTCCTTAATGAGCTTATATGTACACAATAATATTCCCCGACCGCGTGGCCAGGCATTCGTCTTGCTCACAAATCGTGTTTACATCAACCTTTTGTAAATATTCAAGTAGTTTCCCAAGTCTGCGTAATCTGATGGACGGAGACGGAGAATTGCAGTGGAAGGAATGGGCAAGGAGAAAAAGATGTGATGAAAAGAGGAAGGGGGAAAAGAAAAAAATAAAAAAAAGCAGATAGGATTGAGGAAACGATAAGAAAGGGAGATTGTGTATGAGGAAGTGAGGAAAATAAGGAGAAAGAAGATGTGATGATATGAGGAAGTGAGGAAAATGAGGAGAAAGAAGAGATAGAGATAAATGAGGATGAGGAAAAGGGGAGAAAAAGGAGGTAGGGAAGGGTAAAAATATATATAATATATTATAATTAATAATATATATATATATATAATATATATATATCTATATATATATAAAATATATATATAATAATATATATATAATATATAATATAAAATATATAATATATATATATTATTTGTTGTTTTTTTTTGTTTTGTGTTGTAATAAAAAAAAAAACCACAAACACATATAATATATATTTTATTATTTTATATATATATATATATATATAAAATTTTATTATATATATATATAATACTATAATGTAAAATATATATATATATATATATAAAATTATATAATATATATATATAATTGGTTATATATTAAACACACACAATAAAAATAAACCAAAAAAACATACAATGTATATAAATTTTATATATATATATAATATATAAATATTATAAATATATATATATATATATAGTATATATTTAAAATATAATATAAAATGTATATATATTATAATATTTGTATTATGTAATAGTGTTTTTTTTTTTAGGGGTTTTTAAGAATTATGATGTGTGTTAGATGGGTGAAGCAGATAGTGCTGAAGTAAAACCCATAAATAATAAAAATAGATTAACTAAAAATAAACCAATTCTAAAAATATATATTTATTAAAAATAACATAAAAATATATTTAATAATCATTGTTGTTGGGGGAATGGGGTGTTTAGCATAACCAACCAAAAAAAAAACAAAAACACCACAAAATATTATAATATATATAATATATATAATTATATATATTATATATATATTTTATATATATATATATTATTTTATAATCACTTTAATAAATATATAATATTTATTATATATAAATATACATATATTAATTTATATATTTATACATATAGTATAAAATAAAAGAATATTTTTATCTATATATATAAAATATTATATATTTATATATATGTGTATATATATAATATATATTATATATATTATATATATTATATATATATATATATTTTATATATTATATATATTTATATATATTTTTATATAATATATATAATATATATAATTTTGTTGTTTGGTGTGTAGTGTGTGGTGTGTTTTTTTTTTTTTTTTTTTTTTATATAATATATATATAATATAATTATAATATATATATATTATAATATATATAGTTTAATATATAATATATATATATATATATTATATATCTATTATATTAATATAATATATATTATATATATTTTATTATATATATATATATATATATATATATATTATGTATATATATTATTTTATATATATATTTTTGTTGTGTGTGGTGTGTTTTGGGGTGTGTGTGTTTTGTGAAAACAAAATAAACAAATAACAAAACAAAAAAAATATATATATATATAAAATATATATATATTTTTATATATATATAATAATATATATATATATATATATATATATAGATATTTTATATATATTATGAATATGCTATATATTCATATGTTTTTATTTATCTATATGTTCATGTATCTATTTATCTATTACCAATTCTGTGTACATCTATCTATCCTTTCTGGTCTATTCTTCGTCTGTTAAATCTATCTATTTCACTCATCTCCAATTCCCTTTTTTTTTTGGTGGTCATGCAGTTTTTTTCCTCGTCTCAATTGCCTTTGTTGTCGCTCCTGCAACCCTTTGCCAATCGCTTTAGTTTAAAATCGCTGAGCGACTCCAAAATAGTTTAAGTCTTTTGCTAAAAGTTTCCTGTTTTTCTTTTTTTTTTTTCTTCTTTTTTTTCTTCGGTTGTTTGTATCTCGCTCTTTTTTCCATTTTTTTTTTCTCTCTATCCCATTTGGGTTTAAGTTGTTCGAAATTCTCTCTTTGTCTCGGAGGCTTTGGCGTGGGAAAGACTGAACTGCGTGGAATTGGACCCTAAGTGGCGTCTCCGGAATGGCTCAGGGATCCGGAATGCTCTTATTGATCAACTAAAGAGTTCAAAGAGTGTTGTGCTTCCTCCCCTACCCTCCCCTCCCAAAAAATATGAGAGAGAAGTAAACCCATTATTCGGGAAAGGGAAATTATAAAGTCTCGACACAAACTCTGTGTTATTACGAGTTGGTGAAGCATTTCATATGATGCGTGATTTTGATGATTTAGATTGGCGCGAAATTCTCTCCGCTTTGTCGCTCGATAATTTTTCTCTCTTATTCTGTCTATTTGTTGTCTGAGTAATCTTTTTTCTTTTTTTAGCATTTATTATCTCTTGCTATCAGAGGGATATCACTTTATTTTATTCTCTCCTCTTTCTTATCTTCCTTTCCCAGTTCCTTGTCTTTATTTTATCCATCTACCCATCTGTCAGTCTATCTATCATCTACTAGAAAGGGGGAGAGAGAGAAAGAGGGGAGAGAGAGAAAAGAGGAGAGAGAGAGAGAGAGAAGGGAAAGAGGTAGGAAAAAAAGAATATCATATATATATATATATAATTATATAATATATAAATAAAAAGAGAGAAGAGAGAGAGAGAGAGAGAGAGAGATGAGAGAGAGAGAGAGAGAGAGGAGAGAGAGAGAGAGAGGAGGAGACAGACAGCAGAAGACAGAGAAGCAGAGGAGAGAGAGAGGAGAGAGAAGAGAGAGAGAGAGAAAAGAGAGAGGAGAGAGAGAGAGAGAGAGGAGAGAGAAAAAAACAACAACAACAAAAAAAAACAACAGACCACGCAGACAAACACACACCCCAGCCACGCAGACAAAACAGAGAAAGAAAGACAGAGGAAGCGAGGTGTGTGAGAGACACAACCACAGACACACACAGAGCTAGAAATTACTTCGATCAAAAAGACTCCTTAATAAGCTTATATTACACAATAATATTCCCCGACAGCGTGGCCAGGCATTCGTCTTGCTCACAAATCGTGTTTACATCAACCTTTTGTAAATATTCAAGTAGTTTCCCAAGTCTGCGTAATCTGATGGACGGAGAAGGAGAATTACAGTGGAAGGAATGGGCGAGGAGAAAAAGATGTGATGAATGAGGAAGTGGGGAAAATGAGGAGAAATTGCAGATGTGGCGTATGAGGATGTGAGGAAAACGAGAAGAAAAGGCAGATATGGTGTATGAGGAAGTGAGGAAAATAAGGAGAAAGGAGGAGGAAGTAAACAGTTAACAGGGGGTAAAGGGAAAAGGGAACAAGGGAAATATAAAATTGCGTTGATGGAAGTAAGGAGGCAAAGTGTCAGAACAGAGGAATTAGATAAGGAGGAAATGAAACGTGGAGGAGGAACGTGAGAAGAAGGGGGAGAATAGGTGATAAAAAGAAAGAGATAAAGAGGTGAGGAAGAAGTAAATAAAATGAAAAGGCTATAAAACAAAGGAAGGACGTTATAGAAAGGAATAAAAATAATAAAAAAAAAAAAAAATAACATATAAAAATAAAAAAAACTAAAAAAATATATATATATATCTATATATTATATAAAATATATATATAATTAATATATATAAAATATATATATAAATATGTAAAAAATAGAAAAATGAATAATAATTATATATATTATTATTATTTTTATTATTATATTTTATATTATTTATTCTATTATATATTATAAAAACAAAAAAAAATCCCCTATATATATATATATATATATATATTTTTTTTTTTTTTTTTTTTTTTTTTTTTTGTTTTTTTGTTTTATAATTATATTAATTAATAAAAATAAAAAAAATATAATAATAATAAAAGATAATATTATAGATGTAATAGTAAAAGATAGATATATGTATAATATATATATATATATATATATAGTTATTATTATATATGTATTTGTTAGAATGATTTAAAATATTTTGTGGGTGTGTGGAAGTTGTGTGTAGGGGGGTAAAATAAAACACAACAACAAAATAATCACAAAAACACAACACACCAAAAAAAAAATAAAAAATTATATTTAATTAATATAAAAAATAAAAATAAAAGGGGGGGGGGGGGGGGGGGGGGTTGTGGGGGGGGGGGTGGGGGGGGGGGGGGAGGGGGGGTGGGGGGAGGGGGGGGGAGAAAAAGTAAAGAAGAAGAAAGGAAAATTTTAAAAAAGAAAAAAAGGGAAGATAATAATTGAGGAGGTAGGAAAAAAGAGAGAAGGGAATTTTATCAAAATAAAGATTAGGGAGGAGAGATGGAAGAGAGAGAGAGAGGGAAGAAAGATGAGAGAAGAAGAGAGAGGAAGGGGAAAGGAGAAGGAGAAGAGGAGAGAGAGAGGGGAGAGGAGGAGAGAGAGAGAGAGAGGAGAGAGAAGAGAGGAGAAGGAGGGGGGGAGGGAGGAAGAGAGGAGAGGGAGAGAGAAGAGAGAAGATAGAAGAGAGGAGGAGGAGGAGGAGGAAGAGGGGAAAGGAGGGGGAAAGAATTAAGGAATAAAGTGGTAAAAAATAGGGGGTGGGATAAGGGAGGGGAGGGGGGAAAAGAGAGAAAAAAGGTAACATATAAATATTAACAAAAATTTTAAGAAAAAATAGTAAGTAGAGAATAAGAAAAAAAAATAAAATAAATAAAATAAAAATGAAAAAAAGATAGAGAGTTGGGTATAAATAGATATAACTGTTATTATTATTATGATTATCATGTACAAAAAAAAGACGTGGAATAATAATAAAACAGATAAAATGATAATAAATGAAGTGGTGGGGATAGCATACAAGTAGTAAGTTTAAATAAAATAGGTATGGTGAATCATTTAAGATCATATCATGAGAAAAAAAGAAAAATGAAGATATATAGTGGGTAAAAATCAAATAATGGTACGATAATAGTAAATAAAAAAAAAAATATTTAAAAATGATAGAAAATAAAAATAAGGAAAGAATAGATGATGTAATAAGGGTAGATAATGAATTAAAGAATAATTTAAAAATAAAAACTGAAAAATATTAAAAAATGATAGTAATGAAATGACAATGATTAAAAGATAATAATTTAATAAAAAAATAAAATAATCATAAATAGTGAGGAATTTGGACAATATTTAATAGATAATAACAACAATTAATAATGAAAATTAAAAAATAATAAAATAAATAATAAAAAATTAACATATTAATGACAACAAAATTGTTTTGTATAGTTATAAAAAAATAATATAAAAACTGATTAATTATTTATTATTTCCTTCAAAAATTAAATAAAAATTCATTGGTAAAAATTCATTGGATTTTTATAAAAAGTTGTTAAAGCTTTTTTCCTTTAAAAATTGGATGTTGTCCAATATTACATATATATACCCTAATAAAATATTATAGCATATAATATTAATAATAATATATAATTTAAGGAATATAATTAGAAAATAATATAATACAGTTTTAAATTAAAATATATAATAGGGTTTGATTAGAATTTGATGATATATAATGAATATAATATCTAATTTCATTTATATATATCTATTATATTATATAAATTTATAATATATATATATATTATATATATATATATTTTTAAAAAAAAAATAATAAAAAATAATAGTAAGAATAAAAAAATAATAATAATAATAAAAAAATTTTAAAAATATAAAAAATTAATAATAGTAAACATAATAAAATAAAAAAAAGGGGGGGTGGGTGTGGTGTGGTGTGTGTGGGTGGTGTGGGGTGGGGGGTTAAAGTATAAAAAATATACTATTATATTAATAATTATATTATATATAAAAATGAAATAAACAAAAAATAAAATTTAATTTTATTTCATAAATAATTCTATTATTATAATAATATATATATAATATATATATATATATATTATATAATTATATATATATATATTATATATATATAAAAATTAAATTTTTTAATTTTTTTTTTATTTTATATTTTCCTTTTTTCCTTTTTTTTTAAAAAAAAATTTTAAAAATTTTTAATTAAAAAAATAAACTTTTTAAAAATAAAATAAATTTTTAAAAAAAATAAAAAAATTTAAAAATTTATTTTTTATTTAATATAATAAATTTGTTTTTTTTGTGTGGTGGTGTATGGTGGGTTGTGGGTGTTTCCCCCGTTATTTTTTTTTTTTTTTTTGTTTTTCTTTTTTTTTTAAAATTTTTTTTTTTTTTTTTTTTTTTTTTTTTTTTTTCTTATTTTTTTTTTTTTTATTCTTATTTTTTTTCCTTTTTTTCTTCTATTTTCCCCCTTTTTCCTTTCCTTTTTTCCTCTCCCTTCCCTTTTTTTGGTTTTTCTTTCTCCCCTTTCCCTTCCCCCCTCCTCTCCTCTTTCTCATCCCTTTTCCCTTTTTTTCTTTTTCCTTTCTCCCTCTCTCTCCTCTCTATCCTTCCCCCTCTTCCCTCTCTCTCTCTCTCTCTATTCTCTCTCCTCTCTCTCCTTCTCCTCCCCACCTCTCTCTCTCTCCCTTTTCTCTCTCTTTTCTCTTTTTTTTCCTCTCTCTCTCTTCTCTTCTCTTTTTTCTCCTCTCTCTCTCTCTCTCTCTCTCAGTCTTGCTCTCTCTCATCTTCTCTTATCTCTCTCTCTCTCTCTCTCCTCTACGATGAGTTAACTTTCATCCTAGAATTCTTTTCCTCACGATCTTCTCTCTTCTCCTGTCTACTCTCCCCTCTCTCCTCTCTCGCTCTTTCTCGTCTTTCTCTTCTCTCTCTCATCTCTCTCTCGTTCCTTCCTCGTCTCTCTCTTCTGTTTCATTCTCTCGTCTCTTCTCTCTCTACTCTCTCGATCTCTCTCTCTACTCTTCTCTCTCTCTCTCAGTCTTCACTTTCTCTGCTCTCTCTCTCTCTCTCTCTCTCTCTCTCTCTCTCTCGCTTTCTCTCTCTCCCTCTCTCTCTCTCGTCTCTCTCTCTCTCCTCTCTCTCTCTCTCTATCTCTCTCTCCTCTCAGTCCCTCCCTTCCTCCTTCCTTCGCTCCTCCCCTCCCCTCCTCTCCCTCCACCCTCTCTCTCTCTCTAACCTTTCTATCTCTTTCTCTCTCTTCTCCTCCCACCGCTTATTCCCAATCTCACCCTCCCATGTTTCTTCTCCTCCTCCTTTCTCTCTCTCTAACGGGCTGTTCTGTCGAGGCAACGGACGTCTGTGGCTGTCACTCCTCCTGGTTGATGGCTCAATCACGCGGAACCGCTGTCGAAAGGGGGTGGGGGTGGGCGGTGGGGGGGAAGGGGGGGGGGGTGGGAGAGAGGTGGGGGTGGGGGAATGGGGGAGGGAAAAGGAAGGGACGTGGGTGAGGAGAGGAATGAGGAAGGGGGAAATGGAGGGGGTGGGGAGAGGGAAGGGGAAAGAATGGGGAGGGGGCAATGAAGGAGATGGGGGGGAATTAGGGAGGGAAGGGGAGAAAAATGGGGAGGGGGGAAATGGAGGGGAATGAGGGAGGGAGGGAGGGAGGTGGGGATATAGGAGACGGAGAGGAATGGGGAGAAGAAAGGAAGGAAGAAGAAAGGAGAGGAAAGGTAGGGACATGGGGAAGGAGAAGAGAAATGGGGAAATAGAGAAGGGATAAAGGAGGAGAAATGGGGAAGAAAGGAGGGGGAATGGGGGGGGGGCGAGGAAAGAAAAGGAAAAGAAGTGTGGAAAATAAAGGAAGAGAGGAAAAGAAGGAAAAGGGAGGAAGGAAGAGAGAGAAAAATGATGCTAGGATAAAGAGAAAGAAGGAGGGTGAGGGAAGCAAAAAAAAACAAATAAAAAAAAATAGAATGAAAGTATGAGAGAAAGTGAGACGTTTGAAGGAAGTGAAAAGTGTGAAAGAGAGAAGTGAAAGGAAAATCAGCAGTGTGAGGAAAAGCGAAAAGTATGAGGGGATGCGAGGAGTGTGAGGAAAGAACAGAAATATGAGAAAAAGAGGAAAGTGAGAGCTGCAAGGAATATAGCGAAAGCATGAGGGAGAGAAAGAAGTTTGAGGGCGGAAAAGGTATGAGGAGAATCGAGAAGTGTCAGAGAAAGGGCGAAGAGTGGAGGAAAATAAATGAGAAGTATGAGGGAATGAAGTATTAGGGAAAGTGTGAGGAAGAATGAGAAGATTGATGGAAAGTGAGAACTAGAAGTATGAGGGAATGCAAAAGGGAGTAGGAAGTGTGAGGGAAAGTGAGGCGTGAGGAAAGTCGACGTTGAGAAAAATGAGAAATTGGGTATATCGGGGAAGCCAGAAGGAGAGAGATAAAAAGGAAAGAATAAACGTATGAAAGGAAGAAG
>NC_051420.1:5557745-5562745 GCF_015228065.2 Penaeus monodon
ATAGCATTGTTATATTATTATTATAGTGGTAGTAATAATTATAGTACAGCATAGTAATTTTTCATTCTTATCTTAATTAATTGATTATTAGATCTAATTTTGGTAAGTTTTCTGTAAAGCTGATTTCTGGGAAAACTGGTAAGTCTGCCTTAAAGGGTGTTAGGGAGGTCGGGGATTGTCAACCCTGTCTTTCACAGGACAACCTATTTACATTCTGGGCGGAAGGGGAGAACTGGCAACACTGTCACCAGGAAAGACAGTTGAATGGGTCTGAAGGAGGAAACTTAAATTGTTTAAAGAAATGATAAAGGGTGGAAAAAAGGGGCTCTGTTATTTCTTGGAGGGATTTTTTATTATTTATCATTATTATTATAATTTTTTTTTGTGTGTGTGTTAGGCTGAGGAAGACAAAAATTTCTCTTTTAAAGATATTTCGCAAACGCACATACAAGCATAAACACACACACACTTACACACACACACACACGCACGCACACACACACACACACACACACACACACACACACACACACACACACACACACACACACACACACACACACACACACACACACACACACCACACACACACACACACACACACACACAGTTTACATATAAAGTTACATGTGTTTATCTCTGTATGCTTACGTGGACCCGCGTACAATGCTCTCTCTGTTATCGGTTGATTGTGCTTGTACACCGTTGCCGATATGAATATTCGATCAACAAGGACGAAAATAATGAATGATTAATATGTGGCAGCGTTGCCCGAGGCGATAATAGGAAAATTTTATTAGCTTATTATGCGTGCGCCCGACCGACACCAGGCCACGGGCTCGAGCTGCCATGGCGGGGCATAATAATGTTGGGGAGCCTCAGCTGATTGGGGTGGGGGGTAGGGGGTAGTGGTGTGTGCTCGGGGGAGATTGGGCGCCTTAAGGTGAGAGAAAAAAAAAACCCTGGAAAGGTTGTCGTTTTGGCGAGGTGGATTTGATGCTTTCCCTCCCTTTCTTTTGCCTTCGTAAAGTCTTCTCTGTCTCTGTCCTGTCCCTCTTTCTCTTTGTCTCCTGTCTCTGTTTCTCTGTTTATCTGTCTGTGCTCTGTCTCTTTCTCTTCTCTTTGTCTCTGTCTCTGTCTCCATCTCTCTTTGTGTTCTCTGTTCTCTTTCTCTTTCTATCTGTACTCTGTTCTCGCTGTCTGTCTGTCGGTACTGTCGGTCTTGTGTGTCTGTCTGTGATCTGTCTGTCTGTCTGTCTGTCTGTCTGTCTCTCTCTCTCTCTCTCTCTCTCTCTCTCTCTCTCTCTCTCTCTTTCTCTCTCTCTCTCCCTCCGTCTCTCCCTCCCTCTCTCCCTCTCTTCTCTCGGTAGTTGTCTATATTTCTGTCTATAATCTCTCTGTTCTTTCTTTCGTTTTCCTTCTTTTCTCGCCTCTCCATCTTCTTCTTTCCCTCTTTTCCTCCCTTCGTCCCTTCTTCTCTCCCTACCTCTCACGTTTCTTGCCTCCCTCCCTTCTTCCTTCACAATCCTCCCTCCCCACTCAACGTACCCTAACTTCACTCCAGAGAGATTGAGATGAGAGAGACGCGACGACGAGATACGGCGGGAGGGTGAGGATAAGGAGAAAGGAGGATAGTGGGAGGAATGGGGAGAATATAGGGAATGGACCGTGGCGAGAAGGAATTCTTATTGAAGCGGAGGAAGGGAATAGGGAAACATGAGATAGAGAGAGATGACGACGAGAGAAAGACGAGGAGAGAGAGAGAGGAGAGGATGAAATGATGATGCAAGAGCGGTGGGAGGAGTACTGGGAGAGACGTGGCCGGGACTTGGAGAAAGAAGAACGAAGATCGATTGAGGAGGAGACTTGAGCCGAGAGAGGGAGAGAGAGAGATGGAGAAGTAGAGAGACGAGGACACGCGTCGACGAGAGAAGACGGGGTCCGAAGAGATGAGCTCGGGTGGAGGAGAGAGGAAGAGGAGACGAGTGGGATGACTAAGGTGAGGAAGAGAGAGAGAGGGGAGAGGATTTAAGAGAGTTGGTTGGAGGGAGAGAGATAGGATGAGATGGGGTGGGGAGATGTGAACGAGAGAGTTTGATAAGTGAGACGAGGCTGAGGAGATGGGAGAGAGAAGACCCCGGTGAGTTGAGGGAGAGGAGAGAGGGATGGGAGACGGGGAGGAGGAGAGACGGAGAGACGAGGAGGAGAGACTGAGGGAGAGACCTAGTGAGGAAGAGAGGGGGGAAGGGCGGGAGTCAGAGGTGAGAGAGGAGTGGATTGGGCGAACGGAGGTTGGGGAGGATGAGAGGGACTGACGGAGAACGGTCGATGAGAGACGAGACTGAGGTGGACTGGCGATTAGGTGAGATGAGAGAGGAGAGATGAGAGGATGTAGAGAGAGAGAGACGACAGAGCAGAGATCGTGAGAGATGCGTGAGAGAGAGAGGTAAGGAGGATGGACGGGGCTGTTGCGACCAGGGAGAGAGAGAATGGGCGGCAGAGTTGAGGAGAGAGGGGTCGAGAGTGAGGGGAGGGAGGAGAGGAGGGCGAAGGAGAGATGAGAGTGGAGACCGAGCGCGAGGAGGATGAGAGGAAAGAGAGAGAACGAGTGAGGAAACCGAGAGGAAAGAGAGGGGAAATGAGAGAAAGAAAGAGGGAAAAGAGAAGAGAGAGAGAAGAGAGAGTTGGTGGAGAAGGGAGAAAACAAAGCAAAGGGAAGCACGGAAAAACAGAAAAGAAATAAAGAGAGAGAGAAAGAACGAGAAAGAACGAAAATGATAAGGAAATGAAGGAAAAGTGAACGACACAGCAAGAGAGGAGGGGAAGAAAAGAGGAAAAAGAGAGGGGGGAAAGAAAACACTAGCCAGAAGACAGAGGACAGACAGGACAGACAGACAGCAGACAGACAGACAGACAGACAGACAGACAGACAGACAGACAGACAGACGGGCAGACTTACAAACAATCCAACTCATGCACATACGTATTCCAAGTATATATTCCAAGTATACCCCATCATACCACTAACCAAACGTACAACGAAATTTCCCAGAGGGCGTGTGTGTGCGTTACTCCTGTGTTCAACCTGAATTTTTAAATGCATTTCCAAATTATCAATTAAACTTGTATCGAACGGTATCAAGCGAAGCCATATTGCAGACAGTGGGCTGAGTTGCCAACTGCTAGATTGTTTGGCCAATATCGCTGCTTTTAGGATAATTGCGTGCATGGCGGAAATGTGTGTGTGTGTGTGCGTTTGTGTTTGCACGTTTGGGTTTCTGTGTGTGTGTGTGTGTGTTGTGTGTTTGTGTGTGGGTGTAGTGTGTGTGGGTGTGTGTGTATGTGTGTGGTGTATGTGTGTGTGTGTGTGTGTGTGTCTGTGTGTGTGTATGTGTTTGTTTCTATGTGTATTTGTGTGTGTCTCTGAGTTTATGTATGCATATGTATACGTGTATTTGTTTATTGGCGTATGTGTGTGCTCGTATGGTTATCTGTGTGTATGCATGTGTATGTCTGTGTAATGCGATGTTGCTTTACGTGGTATGTGAGTATATGAGGGATAGGAGCGTGATCTGTGGGCGATGCTTTTGACAATGGTGGTGATGAAAATTCTTTTATTAGCAGCCGATTGAATGTGTGATGGCAAATGCTATCGGTGGAATATTGAGTAAATGTAATTTGTCGATAGGAGCTGGTGATTATGATACGGGGGAATGTCAGTGATTAAAATGTGCGCAGGGAACCGATTCTGTAGACTGAAGAGAGGGGGGAGTTGAGAAAGGGAAAAGGGAGAAAGGAAAAAGGGCCGAGAGGGAAAGGATGAGGGAAGAGAGGCGAGGGAAACGGAGTAGAGGGAGGAGGAGAAAGGGAAAAGGGAAGAAAGGAAAGGGGTACGAGAGGAGGGCAGGAGAGGGGATTAGAGAGAGAGAGGGAGGGAGAGAGGGCCGATGAGGGGGAGGGGAGGGGAGAAAGGGGAGAAAAGGAAAAGGAGAGGGAAGGATCGAGGGATAGAGGGAGGGAGAGGCGGGAGGGGGGAAGAAAGATGAGATGAGCTTGAAAGAAGAGTGAAAGGAAAAGGAGAGGGAGGAGAGGGAGCGAGGGAAGGGAAAGGGAGAGGCGAGGAGGGGTGAGAAAGAAGAGAGAGACAAGGGGAGGAAATGGAAAGGGAGAGGCGGTGGAGTGGAGAGGGAAGGACGAAGAACAGGGGGAGAAGGAGAAGAGAGAAAAGGGTTAGAAGAGGAAGAGGTGAGAAGGGAGATAGGAGGCGGAAGAGAGGGAGGGATCCGAGGGGGAGAAGAGATTCTCAGGAGAGAGAAAGGGAGAAAGGAAAGGGAGAGGGAAGGAGAGAGAGAGGGAGAGGGAGAAGGGGAGGGGGAGAAGGAGAGAGAGAAAAGGAGAAAGGAAAGAGAGAGGAGGAGGGGGTAGAGGGGAAGGAGGAGGGAGAGGGAGAGGGGAAGGAGGAGGGAGAGGGGGAGGAGGAGGAGGAGGGGGAGGGGGAGGGAAAGAGAGAGAGAGAGAAAAGGAAATAGAAAGGGAAAGAAAAAAGAAAAAAGAGAGAAGAGAAAAAACACACGTACACAAGAGAAAACAAGAGAAAGCAAGAGAGAGTCAAAGCATGGAATCCCCCTCCTCCGCATTCCCCCCCCCTTCCCCCCTCCACACCCCCATGACCCCCCCCCCCCCCCTTCACCCCCTCCAAGGAACCAAAGGAGTAGGAGTAGACACTGCAATATTATCAGCTGATTTTTTTTATGAATTGGAAAGCGAGGAAGATCACACGCGGGGAAGTTTGAGTGCTCTCTCTCGCTCTCTCTCTTCTCTCTCTCTCTATCCTCTCCTCGCTCTCTCCTCTAGCCTCTTTCGTTATTATAGGGATCTATACCTCTCTAGCGTATCTAGTGCTCGCTCGTCCTCGTATACGCAATTAGTCATATCTCTCATCTAGTGCTTTGTCTACTCTCTCTTTCTTTTATCTGCTGAGTCTTTATAACGTGCTTTAC
>NC_051420.1:5577745-5578891 GCF_015228065.2 Penaeus monodon
CCATCTCCTCTCCCTCCCCCTCCCCCTCCCTAGGTCCCTCTCCCTCTCCCCTCCTCTTCCTACTCCCTTCATCCCCTCTTCCTCCTCCTCCTCCTCTTCTTCCTCCTCCCCTCTCCCGTCCTCCTTTTCCTGCCCCTACCCCTCCTCCTTTTCCTCCCCCCTACCCCCTACACCTCATCCTCCTTTTCCTCCCCCCCTCCCCCTCCCCCCTGCTGCTCCTTTTCATCCCCTCCCCTCTACCCCTCCTCCTTTTCCTCCTCACCTCCCCCCTCCTCCTCCTTTTCCTCCTCCTCCTTTCCCCCCTCGCCCCTCCCCCCCTCGTTCATTACAGCCATTCACAATTTTTATTTGTCTTTCATTAACACACTTGTATCTCGCTTACAGTCATCTCCGTAATTATGAGAGTCACATGAAAAGGGGCAGTTTGCTGAAAGGGATCGTTCTTTGGGTGTTCTTTGGGTGTTCTTTGGGTTGTTCTTTGGCCATTCTTTGGGTGTTCTTTGACCGTTCTTAAGTTGTTCTTTGGGTGTTCTGTAGTCGTTCTTTGGGTGTTCTTTTGCCGTTCTTTTGCCGTTCTTTAGCCGTTCTTCAGGTGTTCTTTGTCTGTTCTTTAGCCGTTCTTCGGGTGTTCTTTGGTTGCTCTTTGGCTGTTCTTTGTCCATTTTCTTAGTTTGTGGTTAGACAAAAATTCGGGGAATGAGGTGGACGTGAAAAGAAAGAGGGAGAGAGGCGATATATGAAGGATAATATAAGGTACGAGAGATTGAAGAAGGTTGAAAAGGAGCAATGAAATATAAGGTATGACAGATATAAGGTATGAGAGATATAAGGTATGACAGATATAAGGTATGAGAGATATAAGGTATGAGAGATATAAGGTATGAGAGATATAAGGTATGAGAGATATAAGGTATGAGAGATATAAGGTATGAGAGATATAAGGTATGACAGATATAAGGTATGAGAAAGATGGATTAAGGTTTTTGGATGCAGATATAAGGTTATGAGAGATATAAGGGATGACGGAAGATATAAGGTTGAGAGATATAAGTATGAGATATAAGGTAGAGAGAATAGTATGGAGTAAAGGTATGAGAGATAAGGTATGAGAGATATAATTGAGAGATATAAGGTATGGAAGTATAA
>NC_051420.1:5578991-5581491 GCF_015228065.2 Penaeus monodon
GAGAGGAGAGAGAGAGAGAGAGAGAAGGAGAGAGAAGAGAGAGAGAGAGAGAGAGAGAGAGAGAGAGAGAGGAGAGAGAAAGGGAGACAAAAGAAAGACAGATAAAAAACACACACACATAAAAATCACCACCCGATATCCACAACACCCTGAATACCACATAATACCAAAAATTTTTGCCACATAACCTCCCACACAGCCTTTGCACATGACGCCAAAAACAACCCGCTCATAACCTTGTCACACAGCCTTGCTACATAACCCTCCCTCTCTCTTGCCTCATAACCCTGCCTCATAACCCTGCCCACACAGCCTTGCCACATAACCCTGCCACACAGCCTTGCCACATAACCCTCCCTCTCTCTTGCCTCATAACCCTGCCTCATAACCCTGCCACGTAACCCTGCCACGTAACCCTGCCACGTAACCCTGCCTCTCTCTTGCCTCAATATGACTCCTTACTCTCTTCGAATATATGAATAATTTACAAAATAAGATTCGCTTTATTTGATTTATTATATCCGCAATAGGTAAACTAAATCCATAGTATATGCGTGCTTTCCCAACGATTAAAAAAAATCAAACAGTCATTTCTCTTAACATTTATCAAGTTATTTTAAAGCCCCGGGTTTATGAAGTTTATCAGAATTTCAGCTTAGAGGTCAGTGTTATTAAATATCTGTTAATGAAAGTGTGTGTTGGTCTTGCAAAGCGAACTGAAATTGCATCGTTCATTTTGTCTTCCATTTTGGCGAGCCTTTTTTCGTTTTTTTGTTGTTGTTGTTTTGTTTTGTTTCTTGACTTTCTATCTGGTTTTCTGTTCCATGGGGGCACTTTGTTTGCCAGTTTCTGTTTTTTTCTCTCTCTCTCTTTCATTTTCCTCTGTCTCTGTCTCTGTCTCTGTCTGTCTCTCGCTAATCTTTCCTTCTTTTTTATTCCCTCCGTTTCTTCCTCTCTCTCCCCTTCCTTCTCCTCTTCCCCTTCTCTCTCTCTCTCTCTCCTCTCTCTCTCTCTCTCTCTCTCTCCTCTCTCTCTCTCTCTCTCTCTCTCTATTTTTCTCTTCTCTCTCTCTCTCTTTCTCTTTTCCCTTCTCTCCCTTGTCTGTCTGTCTGTCTGTCTGTCTCTCTCTCTCCCCCCCCTCTCTCTCTCTTCTCCCCTCTCTCTCTCCTCTCTCTATCTATCTATCTATTATCTATTCATCTCTTCCTCTCCTCTCCCTCTCCCCCTCCCCTCCCCCTCCCCCTCCCCCCCTCCCCCCCCCTCCCTCCCCCTCCCTCCCTCTCCTTCCCTCTCTCTCTCAACCCTCTCTCCCTCCCCCCTCTCTCTCCCTCCCTCCCTTCCCTCCCCTCTCTCTCCTCTCTCTCCTCCACCCTCTCTCTCTAAAAGTCAGAAGTAACCATCATTTAAAAATAACTTTCTTCCCACGCTGATGAGCAATAATGAATAAGCTAACTTTAAAGCCTCCCTCTCTCTCTCTCTCTCTCCTTCCTCTGTTCTTTCTCATCTTTTTGTACTCTCCTTCTTTCTGTTTCTCCGTCGTTACTTCCTCTTTTTCTTCAACTCTCTCTCTCTCTCTCTCTCTCTCTCTTTTTTTTTGCTATCCATCTCTCTATTCTTCCTTCTTTTTTTCTTCAACTTCTCTTCTTCTTCCTTCTTTCCTTCACTCTCCTTCTTCGTTTTACTTTACTTCTCTCTTTTATTTTCCCGTCTTCCTTTCTTTCATTTTTCCCCTTTACCTTTTCCCTTTCCCTCTTTCCTTTTTCCTCCCCTCCCCCCCCCCCCCTTTAAATCCTTTGTTTTTTTAATTATTTTTATTTCCTACCTCTTCACCCACCTCTCATCTTTTTCTCCCCCTCCCCCCCCTTAATGTTTGTTCCTATTCCCTTTTTTTTCCTCTCCCACACCCACTCAAAACCCTTTCCCCTTTCCCCCTTTCCCCTTACTCTCCATTCTTTTCCCTCTCCCTCCCCTTTAAAACTTCCCTTCCTCTCCCTTTCCCCCTTCCCCCCTTCTCTTCCTTTTCCTCTCCCTTCCCCCTTTTCCCTTCCCCCTCTCCTTCCCTTCCCCCTCTTCCTCCCCTCTCCCCTCCCTTTCTCCCCCCTTTCCCCCCTTCCCCTCTTCCCTCTCCCCTCCTTCCCTTCCCCCCCCAAACCCTCTCCCTTTCTCTCCCTTTCCCTCTCCCCCTCCCACCCCCTTTCCCTTTCTCCCCCCCCCCCCCCCCCAAACAAAACCCCTTTCCCCGGGGGGGGGGGGGGGGGGGGGGGGGGGGGGGGGGGGGGGGGGGGGGGGGGGGGGGGGAAAAAAAGAAAAAAAAAAAAAAAAAAAAAAAAAAAGAAAAGGGGGGGAAAGAAAAAAAAGGGAAAGAGGGGGAAAAAGGAGAGGAGAGAGAGGAGGGGAGGGAGGGAGGAGGGAGGGAGGGAGGGAGGGGGAGGCGGGGAGGGAGGAGAGGAAAGAGAGAGAGAGAGAGGGAGAGAGAGAGACAGAAGAGGGGAGGAGAGAG
>NC_051420.1:5593991-5596491 GCF_015228065.2 Penaeus monodon
ACAGAAAGAGAGACAGAGAAAGAGAGAGAGACAGAGAAAGAAAGAGAGACAGACAGACAGACAGAGACAGAGAGAAAGACAGAAACATAAACAGAAACACAAGAGCGAAAGCAAGAGAGGCAGATAACGGCGCTAAATCCCCCCCACTCCCCCCCGCTCCCACCTCTGACCTTTCACCTGACTATTCCACCTAATACATTGATATCTGTCACCGCCGGCCTCTCCCAGGTCGACGCTGACCTTCTGTGCCACCGAAAGGTCATTTCAGAACTGACTGTGTCTCTCTCTCTTTGCTTCTGGGTTCAGGTCATTTTCCTTGTGGAATTAAGTGTGCACACGCACACGCACACGCACACGTGAATGTGTGTGTGTGTGTGTGTGTGTGTGTGTGTGTGTGTGTGTGTGTGTGTGTGTGTGTGTTGTGTGTGTGTGTGTGTTGTGTGTGTGTTGTGTGTGTGTGTGTGTGTGTGTGTGTGTGTGTGTGTGTGTGTGTGTGTGTGTGTGTGTGTGTGGTGTGTGTGTGTGATTGTGTGTGTGATTGTGTGTGTGTGTGTGTGTGTTGTGTGTGTGTGTGCGCGCGCGCGTGTGTGCGTGCGCAAACCATTCCAATCTTCATCTGATTATCCCCCCAAAATAACAGGAAAAGACCGACAGACGGAAACGCAACCTCAGGAAGCATTCTTTCAGCATGTCAACTTATCAGCTAGTCATTAAAAGAAAACAAAAAAGAAAATAAGATAAACAATTAGCTAACGGTCAACGACACTTAAAAAAAAAAAAAAAAAAAAAAAAAAAAGGAGAGAGAGCGCTTTTCGATTTTTATTATTATTATTATTTTATTATTATTATTATTATTATTATTATTATTATTATTATTATTATTATTATTATTATATAATTATTATTATTATCCTTGTTGTTATTATCCTTTTCTCGTCCCTCCTCCTCTTCCCTCTCTCCTCATCTCTCCTCATCCTCTCCCTCTCTCTCTCTCTCTCTCTCTCTCTCTCCTTTCTCTCTCTGTGTCTCTCTCCTCTCTCTCTCTCCCTCTCCTCTCTCTCCTCTCTCTCTCTCTCTCTCTCTCCTCTCTCTCTCTCTCTCTCTCCTCTCTCTCTCTCTCTCTTTCCTCTCTCTCTCTCTCTCTCCTCCTCTCTCTCTCATCTCTCCTTCTCTCTCTCTCTCTCTCTCTCTCTCTCCTCTCTCTCTCTCCCTCTCTCTCTCTCTCTCTCTCTCTCTCTCTCTGTCTCTGTCTCTGTTTCTCTTTCTCTCTCTCTTTCTCTGTTCCTCTTTCTCTTTCTCTTTCTCACTATCTCTGTTCCTCTTTCTCTCTCTCTTTCTCCCCTCATCCATTATCGGCAGAAGCAGCAGCAACGGCTTTGGCGAAACATAAGTTGGCTCAAATATTGAATATGTATCTTGAGAGCCTCTTGCAATAATGCAGTTCCAATTTGCAACAGTATTTTGCTACCCAGGCCTGAGTTGCAACACTTGATTATATAAAAGTCTTGACGTTATGAAGATTATATTCTAATGAGGTCTGCATTCTAATGATACACAGACACAGTCACACACGCACGCACACGCACGCAAGCATGTTCGTACGCACCTTCGGACGCATGCACGCATCCATACACATACACATGCACATACACATACACATACACATGCATATACACATACACATGCACATACACATGCACATACACATCACACACACACACACACACACACACACACACACACACACACACACACACACACACACACACACACACACACACACACACACACACACGCATGTGTCTAGAACTAAATGTATTTATATACTCTCTCTCTCTCTCTCTCTCTCTCTCTCTCTCTCCTCACCCTCACTCATCCCCTCCTCCTCTCCACCATCCTACCCACCTCCACTCTTCACCTCCGTCGATACACACGTTTGCCTATCATACTTGCTCTCGCTCTCTTTCTCTCTCGACGTCCCGGAGTCGTGGCGAAATCCGCCCTAGGAATGCATCCGCCTCGCGGTCGATCGTCGCTCGGAAAGTCTCGGGGGTGGTGGTACTCTCTGCTCCCAGCAGTCACACCCTCCCATCCCTCGTGCATCGATGCACTTTGACCTAATCCACCCTCCCTCTCTCACCATCCACCTCGTCCCCCGCTCCCACGCTCTCCTATCACCCACTCCGCACCCTCCCCCTCCGCCCCCACCACATAGACCAGTATCAGGCCAGTACAGTAACCAAGTTGCAAGTGATCTTTGTAACTGTGGATAGGAGTGGAATCCGGTTTCAGCTAATTTCTATAGGTGCAAGGCATGAGGGTAAATAAGGAAAAGGGAGGGAGGGGGTTGAGGAATAGAGTGAGATAGGGGAGTGAGCAGTGAGAGTGGAGTAGGGGTGGGAGTGGGAGCGGAGTTTGAGGAGAGTGATAGGTGACATGTACAGTAGGAGTGGAGTGGGCGAGTTTGAGTGGGAGTGGGAGTGAGATTGAGAGTGAGAGT
>NC_051420.1:5613991-5618991 GCF_015228065.2 Penaeus monodon
AGGACACTTGTATAACAGATTGTTCCAATTTTAATCCATATAACCTTTACTGCCTGTCTTAACCAATCCTCCTGGCTGTTCAATAAAAAATCAATATCTACATCAAGGTATGCGAGGCGGGCCTTACACACACACACACACACACACACACACACACACACACACACACACACACACACACACACACACACACACACACACACATCCATCTAATGAACTGATATTATTTTGCATTACAAGTTGTATCAACATTCTTCCTGAGGTTAGCTTAGCTGTGGGTAATTTTTTCCCCTTAAAATCCATCAAATTTTCTGTGAATAACCTTCAGCTACATATCTAACTTTGTTTTACTCATCACTAGAATGACTGGGGTCAGTGTTACTGAATATATCTATCTTCCACCAACAACTGATTTATTTTTAGGTATTGGTGTTAGTCCATGTGGATCACTCTCTTCTTGTTCTTTCATTTCCTTTTTCCAATGTTTTGAATCTGGTGAGGATATTTGCTTCTTCACACGTCACTGGCACTTTTAGTAGCCGTGTATGGAACATCTTGCCGTGTCTACAGCTTCTACGTCATCATCTATAATATAATCAGCAAGGTGCTTTGTCGGTTTAAGGGTTCTGATCGGGTACCGTGCATCAGGTTCTTCAGCTTTGTCCTCAGCTTCATGGTTTGTGTTATCTTCTGCGTCTTGTTCTTCTTCCTCTCTTGTGGCAGATTCAGCTTCATGAAGCTCGGACTCTTCTCGAAAGTCTCCTCCTTCTTCCTTGAGTATTCTTGTTTGCATGTTTGTCTTGCAAAATTTCACAAATCGTTCCATTATCAACTCTCTTCTTCCGGGTATATACATTAAGTAAGCGGGGATTTCTCCAGCACAACCCAGAAACATTCCCTTTCCACTTCTAGCATACAATTTTTTTTTATGTCGCTGGTATGCGTAGTTTGTTCACCAACATATGATTTCTAAAATTAACTCTTCTTCCAGCCAGTGTAGTTTTTGTTTGCCCTAGTGACTTTGAAGACTCGGTGCACAAGGCCACAACTGCGTCGTCAAATCGACCTTTCAGCTGCCCTATTCTGGTGAGGCCAGTAAGGTGCAAAAATTTCTTGCTTTATCTTTTTCTTCGCCATCAATGATCGGAAGTTGCTCGATATAAATTTTGTACCGTCGCCTGTGCGAAGACGTTTCACTACACCAAAGGAACCACTAACGGCTAGGAATCTCTCAGTAGCCTTCAACGTGTCACTTATCTCTCTCAAGAAATACACCATAATTTCACTTGAATAATCATGTACGAACGTGACGGCATATTTATATTCCTTTTTCCTACTACATTCATAAGATTGCTAAATCACATTGTGCTAGCTCTAAATTCTTTGTAGCTTTCTCATCAGGTTTTCTACTTCTATATTGAACCACATTTCATTGGGTATATGTTTCACAGACTAATTTTCCTAGTAGGGATGTGCATTCCATCTACTATACTTCCCGGCATCAATTTTACTTTCTTTTCAATTTTAAACTCTGTACCATCTAGGACTTTAAGCTTTGCCTATTCAGGACCAAAAGTCACACTTACATCTTAAGGAATTTTCTCTTTTGTAGTCTCTTCTGTTTCTGTGGCTCTGTGTCGTGTCATGGCTTGGTTTTCTACAGATTAAACACCATCTTCTGCTGCTTCTTTCCTGGGGATTCTTGCTTCTGCAGTCATAAGACAAGTCTTTTTTTACCACATGAGAAGCACTTCACTAGTGGATTTTCATGTCTGTCTTCATTTTCATTACTCTTTCACTTTCTGTCTTGAGTTGTGCATGACTTTTCTCACTCTGCAAGTGCACGAATTGGAAATATGTCACTGTCTTCTTCTGGTCTATTACAACACGAAATATCTTGAATTCTTGAGGTAAGCCCTTGTGAATCATTGCTATTAACAGACGTATTATCTCACACGTTGTCTTGAGCGAAGTTGTTCTGTCTCTGCTTTTCCCATAAAGTCTGGTCCCAGTCTCATCTTCGGGCATCTTCTGTGACGTATTCTTGGCGTACTCTTACCAAGATAATGGTCCCGCAGGATCTCAGTAAAGTCTTCTTCCTATCGTTCTTAGCATCTCTAATTATTAATCCGAGGCTTCTGTCATCCAGCCTTTGTACAAATGCACCACAAACTCTTCGGTTTTCCTCCTCATCTTGGGCTGGTCTCTGGTGATGACCTGGTGTTCTCTCGTCATCAAATAACCACAACATTTCTCTTCCCACAACTCGTACCTTCCTTCAATACCGCTAACACATAGCCAGGATCTAGGCCCATAACCTGTTGGGATGTCCTTGGATATCATGGTAAAGGATACGCAGGCAGAGCATGTGAGGATGACATAAAGCTCTTTACTCCGTGCTGGGTTTATTATACGGAATAAAATGATATATACAGAACTTCTTCAATTGAAATATATCCTTTATAGAAACTAAATCTATTACTTCTTCTTAAATACACATAAAAATACTGTATATAATCGCAACATAATCTATACATAATATCACCAATATTCATAATATGCAGTAGAGACTGAAATGTAACTCCCATCCTAACAGAAATAAAGATAAATAAACATTTCCCCAAATGCGTCCCTTCCCTTCAGACATTCGGGCCCAATCTCTTTCCCCTTTCTCTCTATCTTTCGCACGGTATCGTAAGTCTACACTCGCCTTTAGAATTTCGTTCAAAGCATCGCCCTTTCCCCCTCTCCTCACTAATGTCACCAAACACAATTACGCCGATCATGATCCTGTTAAATTCTTGCTTCATTCCGACCCTTAACTTTCCTCCCGTCAATTTTACTCGCAGTTTGCTAAAAATTTGGAAGTTGGCAACTCGCGCGAAAAGAGAGGGTTGCCACGTTGTCCTTTTTTTTTTTTTTTTTTTTTTTTTTTTGCTTCCGGAACGAGTCCGCATAAGGAGTGTTGGAGCATTAAGTTTGTATTTTTTTCTCTTTCTCTTTCTTGTCCTTGTCTTTCTCTCTTGTTCACCCCCCTCTGTCTGTCTGTCTGTCTGTCTGTCTGTCTGTCTTCTCTCTCTCTCTCTCTCTCTCTCTCTCTCTCTCTCTCTCTCTCTCTCTCTTCTCCTCTCTCCTCTCTCTCTCTCTCTCTCTCTCTCTCTCTCTCTCTCTCTCCCTCCCTCTCCCACTCCTACCTTCTCCCATCCCTCTCCCCCATCCCCTCACCTTTGTATCTCCCACTTCCCCCTCCCTCCCTCCCTCCCCTTCTCCCATTCTCCCATTCTCCCATTCCTCCCTCCCTTCCCGCTTCCTTACCCTCCCTCATTCCATCCTTCCCTCCACCCCCTCTCCTACCCTCTTCTATCCCTCTTCCTCTCCCCTACTCTCTCCTATCCCTCCTTTCCTCCTCCTTCTCCTACCCTCTCTCCCTCCCTATCACCTTTGTATCTCTCGCTTATCCTTCCCTCCTTCTCCCTTTCCTATCCTCCCTACCCTCTCTCCCCTTTCCCATCCCTCTCTCCCTCTTCTACCCACCCTCATCTCTCTCTCCCTCTTCCCCCCTTCCCCTCTCCACCTCTCCCTCATTCTCTCTCTCCTATCCAGCCACATCCCATCTTCCTCCCCCATTTCTCTCATCCTTCTCATCCCCATCTCTCTCCCATCCTTCCCATCCCCCCCTCCCCTTCACCCTCCCTCCCCCTTCACCCTCCCTCCCCCTCTCCATCCCCCTCCCCCTTCACCCTCCCCCCCTCCCCCCTCAACCTTTGAATCTCCCGCTTATCCCTCCTATAGTTTTACAGCCGCCGTTTTTCTCTCTCCGAACGCGCATGAATCCATGTATGCGGATATCTCTTACGCGAACGATAGCATTTTATGGCGAAGATCGTGGCCGCCATGAATAAATATAAGTGTCGAACGAGAAAATATTTCTACGTAGTCCCGAAGACAATATCCGAGTGTATAAAATTCCTGGAATATTCATGTAATACGATGCATATAAAAAAAAAATATATATATAGAGAGATATATATTTTCGATCCCTATCTTGTGGAATGTTGGGTGTTCGTGTTTGTGATGGTGTGATGGTGTGTGGGTAGTGTTGCTTTAATGTCTGTTTTGTGTTGTGTTGTTATGGTGGTGTTATGGTGTAATGTGTGTTATGTTGCTATGGTGGTGTTTTAGTTTATGTCATGATTGATGTTGATTGCGTGATGTTTTATGGTATTTTGTGTTATGTTGCTATGGTGTTTTGGTTTGTTATGTGTTATTTCGCATACTATGTTGTATGTTGTATGTTGCTATGGTGTTATTATATGTTCCTGTGGCGGTGTTTACGTTGCATGTCATGTTGCAAAGGCGTTTTATGTATTGTGCGTTGCTGTTCTTTGCATGCTCAGTCTTGTGCTATAGAATGATGTTGTTATGATGTGTATGGTGCGTATGTTTATTTTAGGAGTAATTAATCATTGCAAATATGCATGCGTTTGTTGTTATGTGGTATCTATCGTATCTGTATAAATGTTATGAGGTGTGTGTATGCGTTTTGTGTTTTGTCCTATGTGCTTGACTTGTCATCTGATCAAATTATAGAATGGCTTTGTGACAAGAAGAATAAATTACACTTTTGATGTCATTATTTACGATGAAAGAGAGAAAAAAATATTGCTATGGTGTACAAAAACAAGTCAGCAGCAATGGTCAGCAACAATTAAAACATTTGACTTAAAGTTATAGAAAGAAACAAAGAAAAAAAAGTTATAGTGCACAGGAAGAGACAGAGAAAACAACAACAACAAAAAACATTAAAGTTATAGTGTTAGAGAGAGAGAGAGAGAGAGAGAGAGAGAGAGAGAGAGAGAGAGAGAGAGAGGAGAGAGAGAGAGAGAGAGAGAGAGAGAGAGAGAGAGAGAGAGAGAGAGAGAGAGAGAGAGAGAGAGAAGAGAGAGAGAGAGAGAGAGAGAGAGAGAGAGAGAGAGAGAGAGAGAGAGAGAGAGAGAGAG
>NC_051420.1:5639819-5645247 GCF_015228065.2 Penaeus monodon
AATTTTTAAAATAAAAAAAATTATTTTTTTAAAACATTAAATAAAATAAATAAAAAATAAGAAAAAATAAAAAAAAGAAAACGAGGAATAGAGGAGGGAGGGGGGGGGCAGGAAAGGGGAAAAGGAAAGAAATCAAAAAAAAAGGGCGGGGAAAGTGATAGAAAAGAGGAGCGGGGCATAGGGGAAAAGGGAAAAAGAGGAAAAGGGGGGAAAGGGGGAAAAAGGAGGGGAAAAGAGGATGGGGGAAGGAAAAAGAGAGGGGAGAAAGAATGAAGAGAGGAGAGTGAGAGGAGGATGGAGGAGAGAGGAGAAGAGGAAGAAGAAGAAGAAAGGGAAGAGAGGATAAGAAAAAGGAAAAGGGGGAGGAAAGGAAATGAAAAAGAGGAGGGGAGGAGGGAGAAGGAGGAAAAGGAGGAAGGGAGGAGGAAAAGAGGAGGAGAGGAGGAGAGAGGAGAGAAGGGAAAGGGGAGGTAGGATGAGGAGGAAAAGATGAGGAAAAGAAGATGGGGAAAAGAGAGAAATGAGATGTATGGGGGAGAGGAGAAGTGAGGAAGATGAGAAAAAAAGGAGAAAAGAAGAAAGGAAGAAGGGGGAGAATGAAGTGGAAAGAAAAGGAGGAAGGAAGGAGAAAAAGGGAGAGGAAAGAAAAGGAAAAAAGAGAGGAGAGGAAAAGAAAAAGGGGAGAAGGGGGACAGAAAAAAAAGGGAATGGAGGAAAACGAAGAAGAAGAAGGGAAAAGGAATAAGGAGGAGAGGAGAAAGAGAGAAGAGATGGAGAAAAAAGGCGAGGAGGAGAAAAGGGAAAGGAAAAATGGGGGGGGGGGAAAAGAGGCAAAGGGAAAAAATGGGGAGAGGGGAAAAAAAAGAAGGGAAGGAAGATTTTCGAAAAAGGAGAAGGAGGAGAGGGAGGGGAAAGGGAAGGAGGAGAAAAGGAAAAAGCGAAGACAGAAGGGAGAGAAAAATGGAAAAGAAGGCGTAGAGAGAAGAATAGAATAGATAGAAAGGAAATGAAAGAGAGGAGGGGAAAGAAAAAAGAGGAAGGAGAGAGGAGAAAAGAACAGAAAGAAAAAAAAAGAGAGAGAGAGAGAGAAGAAGAAGATGATGAGAGAGAGAGAGAGGAGAAGAGAAGAGAGAGAGAAGAGGAGAGAGAGGGGGAAAAGAGAGGGGAGAGAGAGAGAGGGGAGGGGAGAGAGAGAGAAGAGAGAGAGAGAGAGAGAGAAGAGAGGAGAGAGAGAGAGAGGAGAGAGAGGAGAGAGAGAGAGGAGAGAGAGAGAGGAAGAGAGGAGAAAGAGGGGAGGAAAGAGAGAGAGAGAAAGAGAAAGAGATACGCAAAAAAAACCCAGACACACACACACCACCATCTCCACGCCAGCATCCCAAGAAAGTGCGTGCGTCAATCACCGAGCGCCATCTGCATGCGACGCCAGGGCCATGATAAGCAGGAGGAAAACACTCTCCAAAAACGACCACCTGGCGGAGCTTCCTCAGCCCTTCGACGCCGGCCGAGGAAAATTCAAGGAAAATTCATGGAAAGTCAAGGGGAAAAAGAAGGAAGCTGTTCTTAAGTGGACAGAAAGATGCTGCGGATGGGAGAGGATTCTCGAGAGGGGATACTTATTGAGATGGGGATACGTCTAGTTTTGTATACGTGGATGCTTATATGCATATATTAATTTTATATATATAATATATATATATATATATATATTATATATAATATATATATAATATATTTTTATATATATTTATTTATAACACACACACACACACTGTAGATATATATGTATGTATTCAGGGTAGTTATATATAGATGCAGATCCACCTCATAAGGAAAAAAATACCAGATTCCAAAGCGACACACAGAGCTATCAGACAAAGAAAATGAAAAATTGAGCCCGACCGAAAAAAAAAAAGAAAGAGAGAAAAAGAGTTCACAGAAAAGAATGGGGAAAAATTCTACCCGAAGATAAAGGGAGAAGGGAGGATTCCGCGTTTGTCTAATTGAGGCAATCAGCGCCTCTGCCACTCGCCAAGACAATTCGGGATAATTGTGAATTCATGAACTGCTGTCAGGAGGGGGGAAGAGGGGGGGAGGAGGGGGGAGGGGAGGGGGGAAGAGGTGGGGGGGGGGAGGGGAAGAAGAGGGGGGAGGGGGAGGGGGGGAAGAGGGGGGGCGAGGAAGAGGGGAGGGGGAGAGGTGGGGAGGGGGAGGGAGGAAGAGGTGGGGAGGGGGAAGAAGAGGTGGGGAGGAGGAGGGAGAGAGAGGAGGGGGGGGGAGAAAAAGAGGTGGGGAGAGGGGGAGAAAAGGGTTAGGGGCAAAAAGTGAGGTGGGAGGGGGGAGATGAAGGGATGATGGGGGGGGGGGGGCGAAAGAAGAGGAAGCAGTAGGAGAAGGGGGGGAAAAAGAAGGAAGAGGGGGGAAAAAAGGAAGAGATGGGGAAGATGAAAGGGGGAGGTGAAAGGGAAAAAAAGGAAAGGTGGGGGAGAAGGGAGAGGGTAAGAACGAAGTGGGCTAAAAAGAAGGGAGAGGTGGGGGGGGGGGGTAGAAAGAGAAGATGTAAAATGGGAAGGAAATTATGATGAAGATAAGGGAGAAAAGAGAACAAAAGCAGAAGAAATGAAATGATGGTTATGAGAGAATAAAAATAATAATAAAAGAAGAAAATAAAATAAACGAAAAAGTAAAAAATAAAAGAAGAAAGAAATGTTGATATCACACAAAATAAATAAAAATATAAACAAATCTAGAATAAGCTTTAACACGTAACTAAAAACACGAAAGATAAACAACAAAAATACCTAAAATAAACGAAGACAAATGCCAGAATGTCTCAAATGTGTCAGAAAGATGTAGGTACTGAATACTTTTTTGTTTGTTTGTTTGTTTATCCGTAATAAAAAGAACATAATAAAAAGAACATAATAATGGTAATATTGGAAGAGATAAAAGACAAAGTTAAGAAAGAATAAAAAAAAAACTAAGCTATCAGAGAAATGTGTTTATAAACAAATACGAAAAAGTGACTGGATTAGTAAATGTGTTTATAAACAAATTAGAAAAAAAGGGGGTAAAATAAAGAAAGAATCAAAAGAAAACAAAGAGAGAGAGGAAAACAACCTGGAGTAAAGGTCAAAGGGTCAAAACGTTTTCAATGCAAAAACCAAATACTTTAAAAATTTGCATTATGGATAAACCCAGAAAGTCAAGCTAGACAGACATTCCTAGAAAAAAAAATATAATAAATAATGATTAAAATAATAATACTTTTAAAGAACAGTTACTCATTTATTTATTTTTGTTTGTTTGTTTATTCACCTGCATTGTATGTATTTTTTTACTTCTTTTTCTGTCTATTCACAATCTTCTGTCTCGTCTATAAGGATCCTCCTTTTTCCCAAGAAATATTCAAGATAACGAAGTTGAGAGAGTTTGTCATAAAAATAATGCCATAGTTGTAGCTTTGTTAAAATGCTTTTAAATCCATTCATTTCTCTACTTTAAGTCGGATTAAAAATAATGAAAGTCAAGTTCGGTAGCACAATGTCCTTTTAACATCCCCAGTGTAAAGTCAGAATCGTTATCCATAGTTAAAGTAAAGTTTAAAAGTCACAGCTTCCTCATCTTTAATTCATCAAAAATACAGGGTACCCTTTTTGTATTTAATTAAAAAAATACATAGTAACGTAACCTGACGTGGGCTGTAGCAGTCAAATTAGCAAGAAAGATGATAGAGACTGTTATGATGTAAATGGGTCTTCATTCAAGAGTTAAAGAAAAAAAAAATGGATGAATAAAACTGTATCATAAAGGATAAATCTGGAATACAGTATCTTGATGAAAATTAGAATAATGATGATAGTGAGCATGATAAGATTATCGATAATGATAATATCACTAAAGATGATAATGGCGAGAAAGTCTTGATGATATAAAGACAATGATGACCATGATGAAAATTATCAAATTCATAGTAAGGATCATAATGATAGTTGAAATGAAAGAAATAATAATAAAATGATAATAAGATAATAACAACAACAACAATAATGATAAGAATAATCATAATTGAAATCATGATCATGATTATAGAGATAAAAGAAATAATAATGATAATAGCAATAATTAAATACAAGCTAATAACGATAAGAATGATAATAATAATAATAATAATAATAATAATAATAAAATATAGTAATAATAATAACAATAATAATAATAACAATAATAATAATAATAATAATAATAATAAAAATGATAATGATGATAATAATAATGATAATAATAATAATGATAATAATAATGATAATAATAATAATCATAATAATAATAATAATAATAATAATAATAATAGAAAAATATAAATAATAATAAAAATACTAATGATAATGATAATGAAAATAATAATGATGAAAATACTACTACTACTACTACTACTATTACTGCTGCTACTAAATGATAATAATAATAACAATAATAAAAATAATAATGAAGGTGATGCTAATAATAATAATAGCAAAAGAAAAAAAAAAAAAGATATTATTAATGTAATATAATGTAATATTAAGGTCGCGGTGGACGAGTGGTTAGAGCGTCGGACTCAAGACTGTCACGACGGCAATATGAGTTCGAGGGTTCGAGTCACCGGCCGGCGCGTTGTTCCCTTGGGCAAGGAACTTCACCTGGCTTAGCCACTGGGTGGCCAAGCCAGCCCAAGGCAGTGCTGGTCCCAAGCCCGGATAAAATAGAGAGAATGATTACCTAGAAGGTAACACCGGCACTCTCCATGGAAAGGAACTGGGGACCCTACCACGTACTCACTCCAAGATCATCACAACATGAAAACTACAATTAAATATCATGCTGTGACCACGGCGGCTCAAACATGAACCTACCGTTAAAAAGAAAGAAAGTAATATTAATAATGATAGTAATGATAATAATGATAATGATGCTAATGATGATGATGATAATGGTAATAATGATAATAATGATGACAATAGTAATAATGATAATAATAATAATAATAATAATAATAATAATAATGATAAAAATAAAATCATGATTATAATAACAATGATAATAAGAAATAATAATAATGACAAAACAAAAAACTAATAAAATGATAGTAGTAATAGAAATACTACTAATGATAATGATGACAAGAATGATGATCATAGGATAATAGAAATAAGGATGAGAGCAACAATTATAGTAACGATTATAAAAAAAATAATAGAAAAATGATAATAAGATTAAAATGTAATGCCAGTGATGATGGAAGGAATTCCCTCCCCCCCCCAAAAAAAAAAAAAAAAAAAAAAGATAGTAGCATTATGAACACATTAATGATGATAACAATGTCATTATCCCAATATTTCATATAGATAGTGATGCCGAGGTTTAATAGGTAACACCAATATACATTTAA
>NC_051420.1:5645347-5647847 GCF_015228065.2 Penaeus monodon
CGTCGTCCCGTTTCCCTGTGTAATGAAAATTATAATAATCAAGACAAATAATAACATAAACGAAGGGAAAGAAAATATAAACATGAGGTATCTTTTAGCTACATATATAAAACTATATTTCTCACAAATTAAGACATTGTTACGGACCAATTTTGTGTTGATAAAATACCAAATCAACAACATCGTTTATCAAGCTTGTGGAGAACCATTTTATAAACAAGACATGTTTGTTGTCTATCGTAAATTAATATTTCCACTTGTTAACTGTGTATTACGATTATTTCGTTCACATATGCTACATTCATGTTCGAACTGACGTGCGAAAAGTGCGTGTTATTCAAAATTGTTTCCGGAAAAATAACCAGCTCTTTTTTTTTTTTTTTTGTTTTTTTATAGTAAATCCATTTTTTTGGGGGGGGGGAGGGAGAGGAGTGGGGAGAAGCAGGAATATGGACTGGTAGATATAACACTGGAAATTATAAATAGATATGTGTGCAACTATACCCCTGTCTATATTTTTGATATGTTTGTTTAACTACATAAAGAGAATGAGACAGACAGACAGACAAACAGACAGACAGACAGACAGACAGACGGACAGAAAGACAAACAGACAGACATACAGACACACAAACAGGCAAACAGACAGACAAACAGACAGTCAAACATACAAATTCATATCCTTTATTTAGAAAAAAGTACAGATTAAAACAAATGCATATCTGGTCGTCGTAAGCCTTCAGAGAGCTAAAAAGCTTTCGGTTCAGTTAATCAAACGTTTATATACAAATCATAAAACAATATTGAAAAATTGCAATTAAAGAAGAACTATACAAATCATAACAGTCAGACATACACACGCACATACGCACACACACACACTCACGCGCAAACAAACAGACACACACACGCAAACACACTAATTCACATGCAAACAAACAAACACAGACACACACATGCAAACATACTAACTCACTTGCAAACAAACAAACACAGACACACATGCACACAAAAAAACAAACAAACAAACAAACAAACACACACACACACACAAACACACACGCACGCCATAACCCACAGACAAACACACAGAAACTAAACACACGATAAAAGAAAAGAAAAAGAATAAGAAAAAGAAAGAAAAAAGAAAGACAGAAAAATATTTAATGCCAAATCTTTCAAAGAAAAAGAAAGTAAGAAAGAAAGAAAGAAAAAAAAAAGGCCAAATCTTTCATCGAAGATCCTTTACCCATAATGCCTTGGGGGGAAAGACGGCAGGGTGATGGGGGGGAGGGGAGGGGGGTTTCGGGATAGGGGGAGGGAGTGGGTTCGGAGATTGGGAGGGAGAGGTTTCGGAAATAGGGAGGGGGGTTTCGAAGATTAGGGAGGGGGGGTGTTCGGAGATGAAGGGGGGTTTCGGAAATAGGGGGAGGGGGGTTCAGAGCTAGGGAGGGAGGGGTTTCAGAAATAGGGGGAGGAGGGTTTCGAGATGGGGGAGGGGGGGAGGGGGGGCAGAGGAACCGGGGTGTTGATAAGCGCCTTGAACCGAGGTTGAGCCGCGGCCATGCTTCGGGGCAGTCGGGAAGGGGAAGAGGGGGAGAAAGGAGAAAGGAGAAAAGGGAAAAGGAAGAAGAGAGAAAAAAAGGAGAAAAGGGAAAAAGAAGAAGAAGAAGAAAAAAAAGGAGAAAAAGGGAAAAGGAAGAAGGAAAAAGAAAAAAGGAGAAAAGGAAAAAAAGGAAAAAAAAAAAAAAAAGAAAAGTGAAAAAAAGAAAGGAAAGAAAGAGGAAAAGGGAAAAAAGAAAATAAAGTAAAAGAAAAAAAAAGAAAAAAAAGGAAAGAAAAAGAAAAACAAACAAACAAACAAACAAAAACAGAAAAAAGAAAGGAAAATGAAAGAGAGAGAGAGAGAGAAAAAAGGAAAGAAAGAAAGAAAGAAAAAAAAAAAATAAAAAGGGGAGAGTGAGGGGAGATATGACGATTGGAAGATGTGATGTAGAGAGAATGTGGAAAGTGGTTATGGAAGGAAAATACATGTAAAATATGTCACGAAAACGTATTAAAAAAGAAGAAGCAAAACAGGACCTAAAAAACGTCCCATTAAAGCAGAATGTGATTTGAAAATCTGCAGTGGAAGGAAATTTTTATGTGAAAAGTATGTATTGAAAGCGAAATGTGATGTGAAAATCGTGTGTAAATTTAATGTGAAAAGCGTTCGATGAAGGGAAATTTGATGTGATGAGAGCGAAAATCGATGTGAAAAGTACGTGATGAAAGCAAAATATTGTACGAAAAGTGTATGATAAAAGCAAAATAGATTACGAATAACATATGATAAAAGCAAAATAGAATTACGAATAACGTATGATAAAAGCAAAATAGATTACGAATAACGTATGATAAAAACAAAATAATCACGAATAGCGTATGATAAAAGCAAAATCTAAAGCCTGAAAATCAAAGCAGGGATGTGGCGTATAAAGTATAAAATGAAGGAAAACGG
>NC_051420.1:5652847-5657847 GCF_015228065.2 Penaeus monodon
TCCTCCTCCCTCTCCTCCTCCTCCACCGCCTCCCTCGCACCCTCTTCATTTAATGTTCACACGCCACTAGCTGCAACTGAACAAAGTCTTCTAATTACCCCAATCCTCGTCCTTATCTCCTTATCTTATCACTTCCCCACTTCTTATCATCATCCATCTCTTTATCTGCTCCTCTGACCTCGTTTTATCGCGTATCGACCCCGTTTTCCTCTTTCGCACTTCGCACAAACTTCGCGTCAAGATGCGTTTCCTTCGTCTTCGGGGAAAATATTAACCGTAATTATTTTGTCTTTTCGGTTTCGGCATTCTCGAGATTCTTCCTTCGTCCTCTTCTTCTTCTTCTTCTTCTTCTTCTTCTTCTTCTTCTTCTTTCTTCTTTCTTCTTGTTCTTTTTCGGTGTTTTATTGTTGTGGTTGTTGTTCTTGTTATTTGTTATTGTTATTGTTATAATAATAATAATAATTATAATAATAATAATAATTATTATTATTACTTATTATTATATTATATTATTATTATTATTATTATATCATCATTATTACTATTATTGTATTATTATTGTTATTATTATTATTAGTATTTTTGTTGTTATTATCATTATTGGTATTATTATTCTTAAAATACTAAGACAATAATAATATAATAATATATTTTTTTGGGTGTCTTATCCTTGTTTTTGTTTTTCTGGTTCTTTTTCCTCTATCTATTTCTCCTATTATCTATGTCTCGCTCCCCTTGTCATTAACCTTTTTACCTCTTCCTCTCTCCTTCCAATTATTTTTTTTTTCCTCGCTATTTACCTCTTGCGATCCTTTCACTACTTGTTCCCACTTCTCTCTCTCTCTTTCTCTCTCTCTCTCAACTCTCTATCTCTATCTCTTCTCTCCCTCTCTCTCTCTCACTCTTCTCTATCTCTCTCTCTCACTCTCTCTCTCTCGCTCTCTCTCGACTCAACTCTCTCTCTCTCTTCTCTCTCTATCCATCTCTCATCTTATCACTCCTCTCTCTCTCTCTCGCTCTCTCTCTCTCTCTATCTCTCTATATATAATATATATATATATATTATATATAATATATCTATATATATATAATTTTCTCTCTCTCTCTCTCTCTCTCCTATCTCTCACTCTCTCCTACCCCTCTCTCTCTATCTCTCTCTAGTCCTCTCTATCCCCACTTCTCAACTCCACTAAAAGTTTCCATATACCACTCTCCTTCTCCCACTTCTCACTCCCTCTCCCTCTCCCTTTCCCCCCTCCTCTCACTCTCTCTCTCTCTCTCTTTCTCTCTCTCTTCTCTCTCTCTCTCTCTCTCTTTCTATCTTTCTCTCCCTATCTTTCTCTCTCTCTCTCTCTCTCGCTCTCTTTCTCTGTCTGTCTGTATCTCTGTTGCTGTCTCTCTGTCTGTCTGTCTGTCTTTGTCTCTGTCTCCCACTCTCTCTCCCTGTTTTTGTCCCTTCTCTCTCTTCCTCCTTTTACCCTCCCTTCCCTCCTCCTTCTGCCCACATCCTTCCATCCTTATCCCTTCCTTCTATCCACCCATATTTCCCTCCACATCCCTCTTTATCTACTTCTCCCCCTACTCTCTACCTCCTCTCGATACCTTTCCCTTCTCCCTTAACCTTCTTTATCCTCTTTCTTCGACCTGTCATCTTTCTGTCCACTCCCTCTTCCTCTTCCTCAGCCGATCTCTCCTTTCCCAAACACCCTATTCCTCCCTTCCCTTCCCTTCCTTTTCCCCCCCCGTTCTTTTTTAAATTCCCCAACCCTTCCCACCACTTCTTTCCTCCTCCCATCCCCCATCCCCCTCCCACCCAACCCCCTTCCTCCCCCTCAACCACTCTCTACACTCTCCCTTCCCCTCTCCCACCCCTTCCCCTTCTTCACCCCACCCCCTCCCTCCCCCTTCCAAACCCATCCCTATCCTCTATTCCACGTCTATCCCCTTCCCCTCCCTCTATCCACCTCCTATCCCCCTTCCCAACAAAGTTTTAATAAATTTCTTGCCCAACAACTTGGCTATGACCGGTTCTAACTCGGAAAACAAAACTTGGCTCCGGAGCAGATGTTTCCCCGGCCGGCCTTTCGAGACAACTGGGCGGGAGGCTGATCTGCTTTTAGGCAAGACTTTGGGTTTCGCTTTGTGATGCTCTCTTGTTTTTTGTCGTTTATACTTTTTGGGGGTTTTTGTTTTATGTGATGCTGTTTTGTTTTTTGTTGTTTGTTTGTTTATTTATTTTTTTTTTTGTTTTTTTTTTTATTTATTTTATCATTATTATTATTATTATTTTTGTTTTTGTTTTGTTTGGGATTTGCTTTATGTGATGCTCTTTTTTTTTTTGTTTTTTTTTTTTCTTTTCTTTTTTTTTCTCTATGTGATGCTCTTTTTTATTGTTTATTTTTTCTTAGGTTTTGCTTTATGTGTTTTTTTTTTTTTTTTTTTTTTTGGGGGGGGGGGTTGCTTTTTGTGATGTTCTCTTGTTTTTTATTGTTTGTTTATCTTTTTTTTTTTTTACATATTTGTTGGTTTACTTGGCTGTTGTTGCTTCTGGTGTTGTTGATTTTTGTTGTTGATATTAGGGTTATTATAATTATAATTATCATTATTATCATTATTGCTATGGTTGCTATTACTAGTTGTTGTTATTGTCAGTATTATTATCATCATTATTATGATTATCATAATTAGTATTATCATCGTTATTATTAAGATTATCATTACTATTATCATTGTTATCAGTATCATCATTATTAACATTATTTTTATTATCCTTATTGTTATTGTTATCATTATTATCATTAAAATAATTTCTATTATTATTACTGAAATTCCATAATTTGAAAACTAAATATATTATTCATTTCCCTGCCTCCAGTGCCTCGTGGGGGGTGGGGGTGGGGGTGAGAGGGGAGAGGGAAGGAGAAAGAGAGAGAGAGAAAAGCGGAAGGAAAACGAGGAAAAGGAAGAGGGAAGAGGAGGAGAAGATGAGAAGAGAAAGAGGGAAGAGAGAGGTAATGTGAAGAAGAGGAGTGAAAGAAGGGAGAGAGAGGGCGAAGAAGAAGGGAAAGAGAAGAAACGGAGAAAGGAAGAAGCGAAAGGATGGGAATTCGAGAAGAAGACAAAGAAGACGAAGGAGAAAAAGAAGGAGAAGAGAAAAAGGAGAAGAAAAAGGAGAAGAAAAAGGAGAAGAAGAAAGGGGAAGGAAGGAGAAGAAGAAGAAGGAAAGAAGAAGTAAAGAAGAAGGAGAGAAGGGGGGAGGGGAAGGGGAAGGGAAAAAGGATGGGGAAGAAGGAGAAGAGGGAAAAGGAAGGGGGAGGGGAAAAAAAGGGGGGAGACGGGGAAAGGGGGAAGAGGAGAAGAAGAAGAAGGAGAAGAAGAAGGAGAAGAAGAAGGAGAAGAAGAAGGAGAAGAAGAAGAAAGAAGAGAAGGAGAGGAAGGAGAATAAGAAGAAGAATAAGAAGGGGGTAAGGGGAAGGGGAGAAGGGAAGGAGGAAAAAGGAGAATAAGAAAGGGAAAGGGGGAAGAAAAGTAGAAGGGGGAGAGGGGGAGGGGGGGAAGGGGGGAAGAAGGGGGAAGAAGAAGGGGGAAGGAGGGAGAAGGAGGGAAAAAGGGGGGAGGAAGGAGGGGAAGGGGAAAAGGAAAGGGGGGGGAAGGAGAAGGGGAAAAAGGGGAAGGAGGGGGGAGGGGGAAGGAGGAGAAGGGGGGAAAAGGGGAAGGGGGGAAGGAAAGGGAAGGGGGGGAAGGAAGGGGGGGGGGGAAGGAGGAAAAAGGGGGGGAAGAGGGGAAGAAAGAAAAGGGGGAAAGGAAAAAGAAGGGGAAAAGGAAGAAGGTTAGAGGGAGGGAAAGAAAGGTGGGGGCCCGAAGAAGAACCGGGGAAGGAAGGGGGGAGGAAGGAAGGAGAAAAAGGGAGAAGAAGGAGGAGAAGGGGAAGGGGGGAAGGAGGGGAAGGGGGGGAAGGGGGAAAAAGGGGGGGAAGAGGGGAAGGGGGGGAAGGGAAGGGGAAGGAGAAAGGGGAGGGGGGGAAGAGGGGGAAAGGGGGGAAGGGGAAAGGGGAGGGGAAAGGGGGGAAGGAAGGAGGGAAGGGGGGGAAGGGGAAGGAGGGAAAGGGGGGGAAGGAAGGAGGGAAAGGGGGGAAGGGGGGGAAAGGGAAGGGGAAGATGGGTGGAAGGGGTAAAGGGGGGGTGGGAAGGAGGGGGAAGGGGGGGGAAAGGGGAAGGGGGTTGAGGAAAGGGGTGGAAGAGGGAAAGGAAAGGGGATGGTGTTTGGAAGTTGAAGGGGAGTGGGGGGAGGGGGGGGGGAAGGAGGGGAAGGGGTGGGAAGGGGGGGGGGGAAGGAGGGGGAGGGGTGGGAAAGGAGGGTGGAGGGGAGGGGGAGGAAGGGAAGGAGGGAGGAGGAGGAGGGGAGGAGAGGAAGAAGGAGAAGGCAGAAAGTGGAGAACGAAGAAAGGGAGAGAAAAAAGGAAGACAAAGAAGAGGAAACCTTGAAGGAAGGAAAGACGAAGAAAAGAAGAGGAAGGATAGAATGAGGAGAGAAGGAAAGGTGGAAAAGATAAAATGGGAGGAGGAATAAGTGAGAAAAGGAAAAGATGAAAAAGCAAAGGATAGGGGAAGGGAAGGGAGAATGGAAAAGGAAGAGAAGGGGACAGGGAACGAAAAGGAGAAGAAAAGAGGGAAAGAGAAATGGAGAATAAACTGAAACATGAAGCAAAATGAGGGAAATGATGAAGAACGTGAGAGAAAGTGGGGAGAATGCAGAACAGAAGAGGAGAAAGGGGAGAACGAAGAAAAAGAAAAAAAAAAAAAGGGGAAAAATGAAGAAAGGGGAATGACTGAAGGGAGAGGAGGTGAAAGTAAGACAGGAAGAGAAAAACGAGGGGAAAGCGAAGGAAAGTGAGGGAAAGAGGAGGGAGAACAGAAGAAAAAAGAAAAGAAAATGGAGATCACCTGGAAGGGAAAATAAAAAGGGGAAATAGAGAGAGGGCAAAGGAGAGAGGGTGAAGG
>NC_051420.1:5660347-5662847 GCF_015228065.2 Penaeus monodon
TTGTAACAGAGGCTGCTAAATCACAGTCACATTACAGAGCAGAATTGCCTGCTGTGTTCATTAACAGCCAGCATCTGTGACAGGTGCTCTGTGTTCATGCATGTGTCGCATCTGCATTGAGAATGTATAGAGAGAAATTGGAAGGTATTGCATGGCGTGGCTGCATGACGGAAGAGTGTGATGAATAAGGAGGGGGAGATGAGACAATTAGGAAGAAAATGGTGAAGGGAAATGGATAGAGAGGAAAATGAGAGAGAGAGAGAAAGAGAGAGAGAGAGGAGAGAGAGAGAGAGAGAGAGAGAGAGAGAGAGAGGGAGGAGAGAGAGAGGAGATGAGAGAGAGAGAGAGAGAAGAGAGAGAGAGAATAGAGAGAATAGAGAGAAGAGAATAGAGAGAAGAGAGAGAGAGAATAGAGAGGAGAGAAGAGAGAGAAGAGTGAGGGGAAAGGGGAGAGGGGAGAGAAGGAAAAAGAATATACAGATAAGAAGAAAGATCCATCACATCTCATGAGAGAGGTCTCTAGAAACCCCTTTAAGAGAGATGTCCATCTGTAAGCTTTTGGTCTTTTGGTCTCTCTCATCTCGCAAATATACTCTACTGATTGATCCTTCCACTCTCTTCTTTCTCTCTCTCTCTCTCACTCTTCCTCTCTACCCCTCTCTCTCTCTCTCTCTCTCTCTCTCTCTCTTTTCTCTCTCTCTCTCTCTCTCTCTCTCTCTCTCTCTCTCTCTCTCTCTCTCTCTCTCGTTCTCAGGCATATACTCTACCCTCCCTCCATCTCCATCTTTCTTTATCTATCTATCTTTCCCTCTTTTCTTCTCTCTCACTCTCTCTCTCTCTCTCCCTTTTTTTTCTCTCTCTCTCCATCTATCTTCCATTCCCCTCTCTTCCCTTCCTCCCTCCATCCTTCCCTCGATATGTCTCTATCTCTCCTTCTTTCCCCCTTCTCCCTCTCTCAAAAAACTGTATAGAAAAAAATAAAGAAAAGGAGGAAAGAAAGAAAGAAAATAGAAAACAGAAGAAGAAGAAAAAAAGAAAAACAAAAATAAAAATAAAAACGAAAAAAAAGAAAAAGAAAAACGAAAAGAAAAAGAAAGAAAGAAAGAAAGAAAGAAAAGAAAAAGAAAGAAAGAAAGAAAAAAGAAAAAAGAAAGAAAAAAGAAAGAAAAAAAAAACGAGGCGGCCATGCGGGTTCCGTTGGTTTTATTGTAATGTATAACTGGCTTTATTACATTGCTATGATCAATAAATACAACACACCGGCTGTGGAGACCGTAATTCACCGATAGCTCTCGATATTTACCGTGTTAATAACCGGTTATTTCACCCGCGCTAAATGCTGTCTGTTTTTTTATCATTTTATGATACTTTTTCTAGTTTTTTTTTCTGTTTTTTTTTTTTAATCGTTCCTTCTGGTTATTCCTTTTTATTTATTGTTTATTGTTTCTGTTTCTTTTTCTTTCTCTCTCTCTTTCTCTGTCTGTTTGTCTTTCTGTCTGTCTCTCACGTTTATTCTCTGTCTCTCTTCATCCTTCCCTCCCCCCCCCCTCCTCTCTCTCTCTCTCTCTATCTATCTATCTATCTATCTATCTATCTATCTATCTCTATCTATCTGTCTCTCTCTCTATCTCTATCTATCTGTCTCCTTAATAAAATTCATATCTATCTATTACTGGATTTTTCACTCAAAAAACTTTATTAATTCAACGTCCGTTCGAGAGCACAATATTGGAACAATTTTGATCTTTCATTATTTTGATATTTTTGGTGGGACGCGGAAGAGGAGGGAGGGAGGGAGGAGGGGGGGGGCGGGGGTGGAGGGATCTTATATGCACTATTGGTTTTAGATATAGTAGATAGGGGAAAGGGGGGGGGGAGGAGGAAAGGAAGGAAAAGGGGGAAGAGGAGGAGGGAAGGAGGGGAGGGGTGGGAAGGAGGAAGGAAATAGGAAAAAGGAAGGAACGAGGGAGACAGCGAATTAGAGGAGGAGAGAAAGAGAGAATGATAGAAGAAGACAGAAAAGAGTGAGAGAGAGAAAGAAACAGAGAGAGAGAGAGAGAGAGAGAGAGAGAGAGAGAGAGAGAGAGAGAGAGAGAGAGAGAGAGAGAGAGGAGCCAGACAGACAAATAGATAGATAGAGCGATAGATTAATATATATATATATATATATATATATATATATATATATATATATATATATAGAGAGAGAGAGAGAGAGAGAGAGAGAGAGAGAGAGAGTCTAACTGCCTGGAGAAAAAAGAAGATATGACATGCAATATAGATGGCTTAGTGCGATAAAGAAAACTATCTTGATTTTGGCATTCAATTCCCAACATAATACACACACATCAGTACCTAGCTTAGTAATATAACCATAATACTAACAAAAGTCAAAATATTCTACTTACATAAAGTGATCATGTGCGGTCAAGGGAGCCAAGCAGGTAGATCGGTTGGTGCGTTTGTCTCATAAGAGGAAATACTGTTTGCTAGATTTCCC
>NC_051420.1:5667847-5672847 GCF_015228065.2 Penaeus monodon
AACATTAAACAAACTTGTTAATATTTGTCATCTAGGCTACTTTAACGTACTTTCTGTAGCAGTTGGGAGAATTCACTTAAAGTCAAGTAATCAGAAACTAGATACTTTCATAATAGGAGAGAGAGAAAAAAATCTTTGGTAAGTAAAAAAAAAAAAAAAAAAAAAAGGCAAGGATGTAAGCAAGGCATGTAACTCCGTTACATAATGTCACGTAATATTTCACAATAAAGCATAGTTATAAACTTTTGTTCAGTACATCAGACGATTCATTATCATCACAATTAATAGTTGATTTATAGTGCACTCAGCTTTGATAATAACAAACGCTCATTCAAAAACTCCGCAAGACGCGACGATAACGCTTAAGTCCATCAAAGTATCACCATTACGGAAAAACGTGTGAATGCGATGATAATGGCCAAACTTCGGATTTAAAGAAAAATTATCTTCTCTAATAATTATAGCAACATTTAGAATAAGGTTGAATACTTGCAAAACTATTACTTACAATTATTATACACCATAATACAAAGGTGAACATTGATTACTAGCCCTAATCAAAATCGAAGTCTGAGTTGTAGCGTCGCATTCGAATCAATCTATCCGCGGATTCAAAACAAAGCGTTTTCATAGAACGTTCGCAAAGGAGAAGCGTAACTATATGGCTAAACACCAGCAAAAGTAGCTGTTCTCGTACTTATGAATGAAATGAATTATACATAAGCTTCATAAGCATAATTGAATATGACATGATATGAAGAATATTTCATGATTCCTTTAGAAATGAATAGTGATGAACGATATATTGGAAATGAATGATGAACGATATACAATGTATTTTTTGATGTGCTAAATAAAGGGAAAGGACAGGGGAAGATATAAGCATATTTGTGGAGAGCAGATATAATGGAATTAAATGTAAAACGTAACGGTAATTAGATTATTATCAAACAAACAAATGGCAAAGAAAATGCCACATATGACAGAAATGGAATACTTGGATTATGGTTAATAAAAGTGATATAATAACTATATAGGAATATATAGTATATGATTATCATATTGTAGTGTTACTAAATTTAGTTAATAATTCTCATTTAATGATTAGGTGGTAAAATACATAACTGACGATATGCAGTTGATGATTAATAATATCCAGAAATAAAAAAAGTTTAAATTCGTATACAAACATTTGGCCGTTGATTAAAGCGCGAAAATAAGATAGTAAACGATAAGCAAAAGAACAAAGAAAAAATAGATATAAAAAAAAAGATAAATAGACACGAAAAGAGAACAGACACAAACGAAGAACGAAACACACCATCTGCCAAACACGAACGTAAGAAGAGGGAGAGAAAACGAGAGAAGAGAGAAGAGAAATCAACAGGTTAGCCAAGTAGAACAAACGGTAGATAGAATGGTTGGAAGCACGAGCCAGACCCCTCCCTTCCCCTCCTTTCCCCTCCCTGCCCTCTCACAAGGTCCCCCGCTTCCCCTCTCTCCCTTCTCTGAAAGCTATTTCAAAAGTGCTTCCCTCCCTCTTCCCCTCCTCACTCTCGCTTCACTCTCCTTGTCATTCCCCATTCCTCATTTCTCTCCTCCCCTTGTTTCGCCTTTCCCCCTCCCCCGTCCTCTCCTCTTATCACTCCCCTCCCTTTGTCTCTTCTTTCCGCCCTTCCTTCACCTGTCTTTTCCTTCCCCTCTCCTCGTGTCACGCCCTTCCTTCATCTTTCCACTTCTCACCTCTCTCTCTCCTTCTTCTTGTCTCTCTCCTTCTCTCCTTCCTCCCTACGTCTTTCCCTTCCTACCTCCCTCTCCTTCCTCTCCTCCCTCCCCACTCCTTGTCTCCCACCCTCTCCCCCATCACACCCTCTTCCTCTTTCCTCCCCTTCTCTCCCTCCCTTACCCTTCCCTCCCTCTCTCCCCTTCCCTCCCTCTCTCCTCTTTCCCCCTCCTCCCCTCCCTTCTCCTTCCCTACTTCTCCTCTGTACCTCCCTTCCCATTCTCTCCTCTTCCTACCCTGCATCGGAGGCCGGTTCCGGCATCCACTCCCTGTCCGCCTGGTTCTCCTCCCTCCACCGGTTTCGATGGTGCTCGCATCCCGCTTGACCCCGTCCGCCTCCCCTTCAGCACGTCCTGCGTCAGTCCTCTGACCTCCCTAACCTCCCTCCGCCCTCCTCCCTATCTCGCTCCCCTTCCCACCTCCCTTCCCCTTCCCTCCCTCTCTCCCCTTTCTACCTCCCTTCCCCTTCCCTCCCTCTCTCCCCTTCCCACCTCCCTTCCCCTTCCCTCCCTCTCTCCCCTTCCCACCTCCCTCCCTTTCCCACCTCCCTCCCCGCCCCTTGTCACTCCCTTTCCCCTGACTGTACATCCCTGGAGGTGAGTCCCTAATCCAATAATCTAGCAAACCTGACAACCAGCTCGGGGAAGGTGAGGGAGGGAGGGAGGGGGAGGGGGAGGGGGTAAGAAAAGGGGGAATGGGAAGGGGATGGGGAGGGGGAGAGGGATGAGGATGGGAGAGGGAGGGGGAGAGAGATAAGAAAGGAAAGGAGGGGACATGGAGAAGGGAAAGGTGAGGAGGGGAAGGGAATAAGAAAAAAGGTAAAGGGAGATGAGGGGGAGAAGAATAAGGAAAGGGGGAAGTAGAGCGAGAGGGAGAGAGAGAGAGAGAGAGAGAGAGAGAGAGAGAGAGAGAGAGAGAGAGAGAGAGAGAGAGAGAGAGAGAGAGAGAGAGAGAGAGAGAGAGGAGGGGGAAAATGAGGGAAGGTGAGGGGAAGGGAATAAGGAAACGAGGGAGGGGAAGGCAAGAGAACAAGTGATAAGGGAGGGGATGGAAGAGAGGGAAGCTGGAGTGCTATAGGAGGGAGTGGAGGGCGGGAAGGATGGAGGGGTAGAGGAGGGAGGGAGGACGGAGGCGACACATAAGAATGAAGAAAGTCGGATTCAGCTAATTCGATAATCCTTCTGCCTCCTCCTTCCTTCCCTCCCTACCCTCCCCTCCCTCCCTCCCTCCCCCCTTCCCTCCCTCCCTCCCTCCCTCTCTCCCTCCCTCCCTCCCTCCCTTCCCTAGCCTCGTGTCTCTGGATTAATCACACGCATGCTAGTAGGCCATACATGGACGTTCATACATGCGCAATTTTCTCTTTGTATGTTGTGTGTGTGTGTGTGTGTGTGTGTGTGTGTGTGTGTGTGTGTGTGTGTGTGTATCTCATTCACTCTCTGACTCGCTATTTCTCATCAACTTCTCCTTCTCCTTTCTCTTTCTCTTTCTCTCTTTACCAACAACAACCACACACCACACTCCATCTCGCTTTCTTGTCTCCGTTAATTCGCCACAAAGGGGCATTGCCTTTTTCCTATTTTCCTTATTTTTCACCTGTCTGTCCTTTCCTTGATCTGATGTAAGGTCACATAAGGTCATAAACCCACTTCTCTGTCTGTCACTTATTCACTCCGTCCCTCTCGCTTTTTCTCTGTTTTTTTTTTATGTGTTTATCACACTTATTCACTGCCTCTCTCTTTTTTTCTCAATTTTAATGCTTTATCCCTCTTCTTCACTCCTTCACTCTCTCTTCTTCTTCATTCTCTCTCTCCCAGGTGATATTAGGGAATACAGGGACTAGAATAAAAGAAAATGATTGTTGAATGATTGAATAGAAAATGAATATTGAGAAAAATATGGAGAGGGAAAGGAATGATGGAAATGATGAGAGAAAGTGGTTGATAAGATAAGATAGAAAAGATAAGAAAGAGAAGAGAGAAAGTTAAAAGAGAAGGAAAGGGATGATAAGATAAGGAAGAGGAAGAGAAAGAGACGAGAGAAAGGAAATTAAAGGAGAAAAAAAAGAAATAACGAGAGAAAGTGGTTGATAGGATAAAGTAGATTAGGAAACAAAGAAAAACGTCAGAAATAAATGCCTAAATGACACTAAAACAAAAGACTGAATGAATAAACGGCCTTCAGACCCTGATCACCTTTCGTAGGGTACTTTTCTCTCTGGAACATTGAGTCCATCTTATATACATCTTTTATCTTTTTTTTTTTAATATTTAATTGATTAGTATCTGTGATTCCTACCACACTCCTAGCACTCCTAAAACACATTTGCCATACTAAACCACAATTTAACCACACAACTCCTCCACCTTGACTCCACCTAAGTTTTTCACCACTACTTCGCTGCACTTCCACCTACCCTCTTGTACACTCCACCCTTACTCTCCTACCACATTCCACCACACTTCCACTTCTAGCTCACACCGTCCTTTGACATGCTACCACAAGTCCACCGCATCTCTACCACACGCTACTACAGTCCTCTTTCTGTCCTTAGTGATTCCACCAAACACTTAATTCCACTTTTCCACACAACCACGACGCATAGACCACAATTATCTCACACTCCTCACCACACAACAGAACAACCCTCCCAACCTCCCCCCTCTTTCCACCCCCTCCTCCCTTCAACCACTCCCTTCTTCCACCCCTCTCCTCCCTCCTCCCCCCTTTCCACCCCATCTCCTCCCTCCCATCCACCACTGCCCTCCTTCCTCCCCCCTCCCTCTTCCACCCCCCTCCTCCCTCTCCCCTACCTCCTCCCTCCCTTCCACAACTGCCCCCTCTACCACCCTCCCTCCTCCCTCCTTCCCTACCTCCTCTTTCCCCCTCCTCCCTCCTTCACTCCCTTCCACCTCCCTTCCACCCCTCCCCACTTTCCATCCACACCTCCACAACCCATCACCCTCCACCAGAACCGCACGCTCCACCTCACTTTGGTTTTCCCCTGCAACGCTTACATCACAGCGAAACAAAGGCCAGGCGTGTGTATACAAGACTGGTGTTGGTGATGACTGCATTTGAGGTTCAGACATTTGCCGATTACTGGATTGTTTAATCGATATTCCAGCTTTTAGGCGGATTGGCCTGGCTGGTGTGGAGGGGTGGGGGAGAGGGTGGGGGAGAGGGTGGGGGAGAAGGTGGCGGAAGGGTGGATGGATGG
>NC_051420.1:5707847-5710347 GCF_015228065.2 Penaeus monodon
ATAAAAATGCCCTTTCCAGGATGATAACCTCTGTGTATTATGCAGGGGTTTATATATGATAGGGGTAAGATAATGCTCAATGAGTGTTATCTTTTTATTATGAAAATAATAAATTTTGAAAGTCAGAAGTAGTTATTTCTTAAATAAATTACCTTTCATATATTTTTTTCCCGTTCTTGTTATTATTTAGGCAGCTACCATCATTGTATTTGGGAAGAACGTCTACCAACAGGAGTGCAAACAAATTAGTTTGCTTTAATCTGAGGTTTTGGTGGTGAAGGAATACAATTGATTAAAAGTTTTAGGATAATTATATAGAGAAAGGATGGTATTTTTTAAGATAAAGAGAATAGAAAAAAATGGGAGATAGAGAGAAAATAGTTGTTAAAGTTTTTTTTTTATTTGGAATGCACGAATAAGTGTAACTGTTAATGAGATAAATTTTAATAATAAAAGCAAACCATATTACCTCATTTCGTGAGACTAAAGTTCAAACTTATTGCATCCCTCCCTCCCTTTCTCTCTCTTTCCCATCCCTCCTCCTCTTCTCGTCCTTTCCCTCTCTCTCTTTACTTCCTCGTTTTACACTATCTCCCTTTCCCACCCCCACCCCTTTTCCTCTCCTTACCTTCCTCTCTCTCACAATTCCTCTGTCTCTTTCTCTTTCCCTCCACTCCCCCCCCTCTCTTCTCCTTAACTCCTTTCTCTCTCTCTCCTCTCTCTTCCTTACCTCCCTCTCCCCCCCTCCCCCCTCCCCCCCCTCTTCTTCCCTCCACCCCCCTCTCTCTGTTTCCCTCTTCCCTCCCCACCAAACCTCTTATCTATCTATCAATCTCCCCACTTCCCATCCTTTCCTCACTCACACACAAACAGAACCTCTTCCCTCCGATTCTTGGCAGCGTTCCTTTCCTGTCGGGTGCTGTCAGGCCCTTGCTGTCTAGATTGTTTCTCCTCCTTGATATCTGCTACGGGAGTCATCTCAGTGAGACCCGGATTAGTTCTATCTGGGTAAGAGCAGGGCAAATGCAGGCTGGGGAGGGCACTGATCTCACTGGACCTTGAGGCGTTGGGTCATGCATGAACAAAGTGACTTTGTTATGTACTTTTTTTCGTTTAAATGTCAAATTTATATGTTTTTTCTTGCACATATATATTTTTTTGTAATTAGATTTTCATCTGTTTGTATATGTCTATTTAGATATTTCTTTTATGGTAATGTATGCAATTATTAATTTATTAATTTTTGGTTTATTCACCTGTATTGTATGTATTTTCTTACTACTTTTTCTGTCTATTTACAATCTTCTGTCTTGTCTATAAGTATCTCTCTTTTTCTAAGAAATATTCACGATAACGAAGTCGAAACACTTTGTTTTGAAAATAATGGCTCAGTTGTGGCTTTGTTAAAATGCCTTTAAATCCATCCGTTTCTCTACTTTAAGTCGGATTAAAAAAAAAGAAGGTAATTCTATGTCAACCGGGATCTTGAACTGTTTCGAGAAATACAAATAACAGGTATTCAAAAGGAATTTTTATTTAGCGTAGTTTTTTTGCTAGACAAAGCTTGCAGCCATGGCTATTTTCATTTAACAATTTTCTGTTAAAGTTTCATTTCATTGTATTTTGCGGAAATCCCCCTCGGATATGAAATATATTTTTATGAAAATACTTTACGCTAACATACATCTCTTTTTCCTATTTTTATTATCCTTTTTTCAATTCCTTTCACTGATTTATATGATTCGTAATTTGTTTTTTTTCCATTTAGAACTGAACTTTTGTAAGTCATTTTATTTTTTTTTTTCTCACCTCCCCCCTTTTTCCCTTTATTTCTCACGGACATTCTCCCTCACATAAACAAACGCACACACACACACACACACACACACACACACACACACACACACACACGCACACACACACACACACGCACACACACACACACACACACACACACACACACACGCACACACACACAAACACACACACACACAACCACACATTCAAACACTCATACAGGCACACATATACACGCGCGCGTTAACACACAAAGAAGAGATACATGTTGGATTATGAATTAACTGGAAAAAAATACATATGAAAACAAATGTACATTTCAGAATTAGCTTGCCGAAATTTTGTATTAAAATTCTAGATGACATGATCTATTCAATATTAAGAGTACAAATCAAAAGCAGATATTTTAGATATATATGATTTATGTATCGTAAATAATAAATTTTCGTTTTATGAATGATAAAAAATGGTGCATTTAAGATATTTTCACCTTTAATGAACGATAATGAATTTCCCCTTGATTAATGAATATAACCCATACCTAATGAAATCAAACTCAAATAAGGTCATAGAAGACAAAAAAAAAAAATAATAATAATAATTCTAAAATACAATGAAAGAGATCAAAGGTCAGGCAGAAAACATCAAATGAGAGAGAGGAAATTCCAAAATACGTTCGTTATAAATCCAAAACTTATAGTAT
>NC_051420.1:5725347-5727847 GCF_015228065.2 Penaeus monodon
ATATATATATATATATATATATATATATATATATATATATATATATATATATATATATATATATATATATATATATTTATTATACACACACACACACACACATGTAGATATATATGTATGTATTCAGGGTAGTTATATATAGATGCAGATCCACCTCATAAGGAAAAAAATATCAGATTCCAAAGCGACACACAGAGCTATCAGACAAAGAAAATGAAAAATTGAGACAGACCGAAAAAAAAGAAAGAGAGAAAAAGAGTTCACAGAAAAGAAATGAGAAAATTCTACCCCGAAGATAAGGCAGAAGCAGGATTCCGCGTTTGTCTAATTGAGGCAATTCAGCGCCTCTGCCACCTCGCCCAAGACAATTCGGGATAATTGTGAATTCATGAACTGCTGTCAGGAGGGAGGAAGAGGGGGGGAGGAGGGGGGAGGGGAGGGGGGAAGAGGTAGGGAGGGGGAGGGGAGAAGAGGTGGGGAGGGGGAGGGGAGAAGAGAGGGAGGGGGGGGGAGAAGAAGAGGTGGGGAGAGGGGGAGATAGAAGGATTAGGGGCAAAAATGTGAGGTGGGGAGGGGGGAGATAGAAGGGATGATGGTGGGGGGGGGGGCGAAGGAAGAGGGGAAAGCAGTAGGGAGAAGGGGGAAGAAGAAGGAAGAGGTGGGAAAAAAAGGAAGAGATGGGGGAAGATGAAGGGAGAGGTGGAGGGAAAAGAAGGAAAAGGTGGGGGAAGAAGGAAGAGGCGTAAAGAACGAAGTGGGCTAAAAAGAAGGAAGAGGTGGGGGGGGGGGATAGAAAGAGAAGATGAAAAAGGGAAGGAAATGATGATGATGATAAGGTAGAACAGAGACCAAAAGCAAGAAAGAAAATGAATATGATGGTTATGAGAGAATAATAATAATAATAATAAAAGAAAATAAAATAAACGAATAAGTAAAAAATAAAAAGAAGAAAGAAATGTTGATATCACACAAAATAAATAAAAATATAAACAAATCTAGAATAAGCTTTAACACGTAACTAAAGACACGAAAGATAAACAACAAAAAAACAAAAACTAAGTCAGCAGAGAAATGTGTTTATAAACAAATACGATAACCAAAGTGACGGGGATTAGTACTAAAAGAGGATTTAAAAACAAATTAGAGAAAAAAGAGAGTAAAATAAAGAAAGAATCAAAAGAAAAAACAAAGAGAGAGAGGAAAAACAACCTGAGTAAAGGTCAAAGGGTCACAAACGTTTCAATGCAAAAATCCAAATACTTTAAATTAGCATTTTATGATAAAACCCCCACACAAGTCAAGCTAGACAGCACATTCCCTGTGAAAAAAAATATAATTAAATTAAGGATAATGATAATAATACTTTGTAATGTATACAGTTATTCATTTATTTATTTTTTTGTTTGTTTATTCACCTGTATTGTATGTATTTTTTTACTTCTTTTTCTGTCTATTCACAATCTTCTGTCTCGTCTATAAAGATCCTCCTTTTTTTCCAAGAAATATTCAAGATAACGAATGAGAGGCATAAATATGCCATAGTTGTAGCTTTGTAATCTTTTAATCCATTTTTCTTACTTAAGCGATTAAAATATGAAGCAAGTAGTAGCAAATGTCCTTTTAACATCCAGTGAAGTCGAATCGTTATCATGTAAAGTAAAAAGTAAAGCACAGCTTCCTCACTTCATTATCAAAAATAGCAGGTACCTTTTTGATTTAATTTAACAAAAATAATGTAACGTAACCTGACGTGGGCTGTAGCAGTCAAATTAGCAAGAAAGATGATAGAGACTGTTCTGATGTAAATGGGTCTTCATTCAAGAGTTAAAGAAAAAGAAATGGATGAATAAAACTGTATCATAAAGGATAAATCTGAAATATAGTATCTTGATGAAAATAAGAATAATGATGATAGTGAGGATGATAAGATTATCGATAATGATAATATCACTAAAGATGATAATGGCGAGAAAGTCTTGATGATATAAAGACAATGACGACGGTGATGAAAACAATCAAATTCATAGTAAGGATCATAATAATAGTTGAAATGAAAGAAATAATAATAAAATGATAATAAGATAATAATAACAACAAAAATAATGATAAGAATAATCATAATTGAAATCATGATCATGATTATAGAGATAAAAGAAATAATAATGATAATAGCAATAATTAAATACATGCTAATAACGATAAGAATGATAATGATAATAATAATAACAATAATAATAATAATAATAATAATAATTATTATTATTATTATAGTAATAATAATAACAATAATAATAATAATAATAATAATAATAATAATAATAATAGCTATGATGATAATATTAATAATGATAATAATTATAGTGAAAATAATAATGATAATGATAATAGTAAAAATAGTAATGATAATAATAAAGGAAATAATCATATTGATAGTAATGATAGAAATGATACTGATAATAATAATAAAAATGATAATGATGATAATAATAATGAAAATAAT
>NC_051420.1:5730347-5735347 GCF_015228065.2 Penaeus monodon
CTCCCTCACCTCCACCTCCTCCATCGACTCCTCCTCCCTCTCCTCCTCCTCCTCCTCCTCCCATCATCATCAGCTCTATTGCCTCCTATCTTCTTCTTCTTCATATTATAGAGACTTAGATCCTCACGCGAAACCGTCAGAGCTCGTAAATATGTCGCAGCTTTTCATCTGAGGCTGTAATCCTTTATTTTCCTGTAGAGAGACGAAGCTGCTTTATTTTTCTTTTCATTTTTTCTTTTTTCTCTAACTTTTTTTTTTTGCATCACTTTTTTCGATGTCTGTTGTCATGGGGAATCGATCGGGTCACGTTGTTCTTTTCTTTTTTGTTTCTATTTCTGTTTGTATGTCTGTATGTCTGTCTGTTTGTCTCTCTCTCTCTCCCTCTCTCTCTCTCTCTCTCTCTCTCTCTCTCTCTCTCTCTCTCTCTCTCTCTCTATCTCTCTATCTCTCTCTTATCTCTCTCTCCTTTTCTCCCTCCATCTCCCCCTCTCTCTCTCTCTCTCTCCTCTCTCTCTCTATCTCTGTTTCTCTGTTTCGCTTTGTGTCATCTTCATTCTCATGAAGGTAATAAGGATAGTAATGATATAAATGACGAAAGCGATTACGATAAGAGTAATGGTAATGGTGTTCATAACGAAACTAAAAATCAACAGTCGTGTTTATGTAATGATCTCCGAAATGTCAACAAGCCTCTTTGCTTTCAAAAGGACAAGGATTTAATGAATATCTGATTTGTTTTCTCTATAATTCCTTGCATAATTGTTTTATTCAATCCCAATACGATTTTATTCTTTCGTCACAGCAAATATCATATGTTTATATGTTTGCAATGTTGTAAAATGAGGCCAAATAACTCTTAGTCTATTTTCTAACAGGTAAATTTTTTTTCCCCGGTGTATGTTCTACTCTATATATTTTCAATGTGTTTATCTGTCTATCTATATTTTCTATGTTTTAATCTATATATTTTCAGTGTGTTTATCTGTCAATTTTTTTTCTATTTTTTGATATATGTATTTTCAATATGTTTATCTGTCTATCTTTTTTTTCTGATCTATGTATTTATCTATCTATTTGTTCTAATGACGCTGTTAGATAAGTCTCCATGATTTTTATTTCCATTTTCACGCTAACTGTAATAGCTCGTTAGATGAAATAGATTGGAACGAAGCTCTGTGTTCTTGCCGACAGAGATAGATGATGTTCATTTTTTCCAACTATGTCTCATGACCATTGTTATTAGTTTTCAGCTTCTTCTTTGAGAATAATTTAAAGTAATGGCAGTGCCCAAACACGTGACTGAGGGGCAGCTGGTTACGCGAAAAGCCCGTGAAAAAATAACGCACAAAAGGGATGGAAACAGATAAATGAAAAATTGACGAAAGGGTAACAGCAGCGTCAGATTGAAGTAATGGTCACTAACAAACGGCCATTTTGTATTCCTTTTGTTTTTATGTTATCATCCTTTTTACGTTCTCTCTCTCTCTCTCTCTCTCTCTCTCTCTCTCTTTCTCTCTCTCTCTCTCTCTTCCTCCTTCTCTCTACTTCTCTCCCTCTCTCCCTCTCTCCCTCTCTCTCCCTCTCTCTCTCTCTCTCTCTCTCTCTCTCTCTCTCTCTCTTTCTCTCTCTCTCTCTCTTGCTTATTTATTCATTCATTTATTAATTTATTTTTTAGTTATCACTTTATCTCAAACTGAAGACTGTTCGTTCCAGTTGATTGGCTAGCTGAACATCGCGTTGAATTAGAGAACAGTTTTTTTTCCTTTTTTTTATAGCAAAATATTTTTCTTGAACATATTTTTTCTGGAATACCATGCCAATCGTTCCATGACAAAAGCTTTCAACTGATGTTTAATGCTCAGCAATGTATATATATATATATATATATATATATATATATATATATATATATATATATATATATATATATATATGTATATATATATATATATATATATATATATATATATATATATATATATTTTTTTTTTTTTTTTTTTTTTTTTTTTTTTTTTTTCTTCTTCTTCTTCTTCTTTCTTTCTTTGTGTTTCTCCCTCCCTACTCTAACATTGTAAACATAACTGAAGCTTGATAATGGAAGTAATTAACTCGAGTTAAAAAAATTATAATGATGACGAGGATAGTAGCAGTAATGATGATGATGGTGATGATAAGGAAAATATGTAAGTAATCATGAAATAAATAATCATAATATAAATTATATGATAAATACAATAATATAATAAGGATCATAATAATAATGGTAATACTAATAACTGTCCAAATGATGTAAAAAAAAAAAAAATATTGATAATAGTAATGATAGTAGCAGCAGTAATAATAACAATAACAACAACAATGATAATAATAACAATATTAGTTAATGTTAATCATGATGACAATGATAATGATAATAATTATGATAATAATAACTATCATAACAATGATAATAATGGTGATTTAATGACAATGATAATGCTAGTGATTATAATGATAATGATAATAGTGATGATGATAATGATAATAATAATAATAATAATAATAATAATAATAATAAAATAAGAATAAGAATAAGAATAAATAGAAATCAATGATAATAATAATGATAATGATAAAGATGAAAATATCAGTGATAATAATGATAATGACATTAAGAGAAACGAGTATAGCAACAACAACAACGGTAACACTATAATAATGATAATCATGATGATGATAATAATGATAACAGTGATAATAATTATAATAGTAATAATAATAATAATGATAATAATAATAATAATAATAATAATAATAATAATAATAATAATAATAATAATAATAATAATAATAACAACAACAACAACAAAAATAATAATAATAATATTATTAATAATATATAACAAGGATAATGATAAGATGACAATAACAATAACAATGATAACAGAAGTGATGATAATAATGATAATAATGATAACGATAATAATGATAATGACGATGATGATAATGTTAATATCATTGATAATAATAAGAATGATGGGGATTAAATTGATAACAGTGATAATAATAATTATAGTGATAATAACAATAATGATAATGATAATGATAATGATAATGAAAATGATAATGATAATGATAATGATAATGATGATGATGACAATAATGATTAGTAGTTTCTTCAACGTTATCATTGTCATAATCATCATGATCATTATAGTTATGATATAGTAGCGTTATAATGATAATGTCAATAATGATGATAATAAATTTTGCAAAAAAGCAGTGATAATGATGATTTTAATTGTCATAAAAGCAACATGTGGAGCCTTGAATTATGTTAATCACAATCTATTAATATCAAATTGCAGGAAAACAACCACATCATTCTGAAACACAATGATGCTACTTCCCTTATCAATCGTTTAAGAATGCAATAATATCCTTTCAAGTGATTTCACTGCTTCTCTCCTTTTCTTGCTGTTCTCATTTTCACATTTACATCCATTTCCTGTACTGCTACTATCCAGGGTTATTCATGGCGGTTCTCTTAATACTCTCCCTCTATCTCTTGGTTTCTTAACCTTATTCCCTCTTCTGTTCGAGCTTCCTTGTTTATTCATCTTTTCATGGGTGCTGTGTGTGTGTGTGTGTGTGTGTGTGTGTGTGTGTGTGTGTGTGTGTGTGTGTGTGTGTGTGTGTGTGTGTGTGTGTGTGTGTGTGTGTGTTTAATGTTACCTTTTACATCCTTGTCTTTCCACGTGATTGTTATTATCACTGTTGGTGTTGTCTATTTGTGTGGCTTTCACCCTTCTATCCTCTTCATAAAAGGACTCTCCTTACTCTCTCTCTATTTTCTGTTCACTGTTCACCCTCTTTGTTTATGTTTTCATTTCCCACAAGTCCTCTTCATACCTTTCCCCGTGTCCTTACCATTTCCTATCTTTTACTCGCGTCCTTTTTAACATTCTTACTTCCCCTTTCCTTTCCATTTCCTTATTTACCCCTCTTTCTATTCACTCCAATTTTCTAAAGTTTCTTCTGTTCCTGTTCCATTAACTTTGCCCGTCACCCTTTTCTCCTAAATTCCTTCTATGCCAGCGGTCCCCTCCCTATCTTCTCTCCCTCCCCCTCTCTCATTTTTCCTCTCGTACCCTCCCCGCACACATTTTCCTTGCTCAGCGGATAAGCAAGGCCCTGGCGTACAAGGACAGTCCACCGCCGGTCCACTGTATTCAGAGCTGTGGCATAGTCATAAATTCACCTCACATTATAAAAACACTCGAACATTTTTCTCCTGTCTTTTGCGGTAAAGGTGGGATGTAGGAGGCATTGGGGAGTGAGGCTGGGCAGACGGAGGGAGATAGGAAGGAACGGAAGGAAAGTAGAAAGGAAGGAGTAGAAAAGCGAGAAAAGAAAGAGAGAAAAGAGAGAGTGTGGGTGAAAAGAGAGAGAAGGAGAGAGAGTGAAGGGGGTAAGAGGGAGGAAGATAAAGTTACATATTGATTAAGATAGAAACAGACGAAGAGAATTATTGTTAAATATGTTTATAAACAGAGACAGACAATCAGATTGAGAGAGACAGGCCGGAGGAAAAGAGAGAGAGAGAGAGAGAGAGAGAGAGAGAGAGAGAGAGAGAGAGAGAGAGAGAGAGAGAGAGAGAGAGAGAGAGAGAGGGGGGGGGAAAGAGAATAAATGAGAGTCCTGGAGATAAGCACAAAATTTAAAATGTGGTATGAAAAAAAAAAAAAAAAAAAAAACACCGTCGAACAAAGAAGCAAGCCCGTGTGAATTAATCTCCTGACATAATCAAACGTGGCGCGTGGCTCCGCAGAGTTTTCACGCGTCCAAACTCGCTTCTGCACAGTTTTGTATTGACATTCTCTGGTGATAATTTTGCCACGTTCTTGCGTTCTTTTGGATGAAATGGTTGTCGATTCACGATGTTTGGACTTTTGTAAATCTTTTCGTTGTTGTTCATAAATAAATTGAATAATTATTTTACTTTTATTAATTTTGATTTT
>NC_051420.1:5747847-5750347 GCF_015228065.2 Penaeus monodon
TACCAGCAGCTGGCCGAGGCTTATCTCTTGGACAACAGGCCTAACCACCTGTTGGCTATCGCAGTTTACTCCTTTGGTGTCAATTTCCCGATTCTTTTGAGAAATGGTTGACGGAAAATGATCTCCCACTTTTTTTTTTTGTTAGGTATGGCCACATTTGCTGTTATCTTCCTCTCTGTCTATCTCTGTTTTTTTTTTTCATTTATCTGTTTATCGATTTGTCTATCTATTTACATGTCGACCAATATGGCTCTCTATCTGTCTATCCATCCAGTTATCTAGCTAGCCGTCCATACATCCATGTATCGTCTATCTATCTGCCTATCTAAGTGTCTATCTGGTTGTTATTGTTTTTTCCTCTGTCTATCAGCGTGTTAGTCTAGTTATTTCTTTACTAATTTATCTATTAATTCCTCAATTTATCAGTTTATCTAACCCCCCCTCTCTCTCTCTATCTTTCTCATTCTCCTTCCCCCCTTCTCTCTCTCGCTCTAGCTCTCTCTCTCTCTCTCTCTTTCTCTTCTCTCTCTCTCTCTCTCCTCTCCCTCTCTCGCTCTCGCTCTCGCTCCCTCTCTCTCTCTCTCTCTCTCTCTCCTCCTCTCTCTTCTCTCTCTCTCTCCCCCTCCTCTCCTCTGCTCTCTCTCTCTCTCTCTCTCTCTCTCTCTCGTTCTCTCGCTCTCGCTCTCCTCTCTCCTCTCTCTCCCCCTCTCTCTCTCTCTCCCCTCCCTCTCTTTGCTCCCCCCTCCTCTCCTCTCTTCTCTCTCCTCTCGCTCCCCTTTTCTCTCTCGCTCTCCCACTCTCTCTCTCTCTCTCTCTCGTTCTCTCTCTCTCCTCTCTCTCCTCTTCTCCTCTCCCCTCCTCTCTCTCCATCTATCTACGTATGAGTCTATTATCTAAAAAAAAATATATATATATATATACATATATATATATATATATATATATATATATATATTATATATATATATATATATATATATATATTAGTAGAAAAAAAACGGAAAGTAAGTACATAAACCAAAGCGAGAAAAAAAAGGAAAAAAAGAAAACGGAGTATAAAAACAAAAACCAAAATCGAGAAAAATATAAAGGGAAAAAGGGAGAGTAAAAATCACAAACAAAAGCGAGAAAAAAAGAAAGAAAAAAAAAGAAAGAAAGTAAGAAAGAAAGAAAAAAGAAAGAAAGAATAAATAAATAAATAGATAAATAAAAATATATATAAGAAACTAAAAGAGAACAGAAAAAGGGGGAAAAGAAAAAAAAAGTAAAAAAGTAAAAAACAAAACAAAACAAAACAAAAAACAACAAACAAAAAAGCAAGAAAAGATTACGAGAGATTAAGAAAACTTCTCATAATCAGCGAAAATGAGGATTTATCTTTCCTCACAAAATAAATCTTACTGGGGATTAACGTTATAATTGTTATGAATTTAGACTGAAATAAATAAAGAAATAAAGTTCTTTCATGAACATTATTTTTGAAAGAACGACAGAAGAACCTTTTTTTTCTTTCTTTCTTTTTCTTTCTTTTCGTTTTCTTTCTTCTTTTTTTTTTAAAGAAATGAGAACGTCAAATTTAGAAGTATTTTTTTTTCTAAATATTACTTGGATAACAAATAAGACCGATTAAAGTTACTCTTGCTGTTCCCTTTGTTAAAAATAATTTTTTTTTCAGATATATAACTTTTGAAATAACAAAAGATTGGATATTTTTTTAGTGTAAAGTATCAGCGTATTATCATATTTATGACTTTTTAGAGAAAGAATTAAATGTAATAATCTTAATTCTAAAATTGTGATCACTTTTAAGAAAGAGAAAATTATTATCAAAGAATGAAATGATTGACGCTATAATTGTTATTAACTTTGATAGAAGGAAAGAAATAAGAACTATGAAAATGAAGGAAGTTTAGAATTTAAAAAATTGAATTTAAAAAGTTACAGTCCTTTTCGCACATACACACGCACAAAGTAATAATAATGATAATGATGATGATGATAATAATAATAATAATAATAATAATAATAATAATAATAATAATAATAATAATGATAATGATAATGATAATAATAATAATAATAATAATAATAATAATAATAATAATAATAATAATAATAATAATAATAATAATAATAATATTAAAACATATTCTAGAGTTTCAATACGCTGTTATCAATATTTTTCTTAGCAGTATTAATAATCGCTTTACATCTGCCATGTATGTTATTCAACCTCTGATCATTATCTTTGACATGACTATTAATGTCAGCATCATTATATTTGAGGTGACATTCGATATTGCTTACATTACGACTCATTGCAATTTGTTGGAACCTTTGATGCACGAAAATGCATCGAAACAGAAATAGATGATTAAATATTTGATTTTCTACAACATATGTAGTCTTATACCACACTCAAATATAGACACAGACACACAGACACAAACACACACACACACACACACACACACAAACAAACAAACACACACACACACAC
>NC_051420.1:5792847-5795347 GCF_015228065.2 Penaeus monodon
AACAGCAAAAATAGACAAACAAAACAAAATGAAAATGAAATTTTTTAAAATTTTAAATCCCCAAGCCATTTTTTTTATATCCTTACCCTAAAAATTTACTCTTTTTCTGCCCATAAAAAGGGAAAACCCTTAATTAGAAATCTTTAGAATACGAAAACTTGTTATTTAGACTAACTCCAGTAAATGACAAGGGAATACAAGAAAAAAAAATCAATATAAAATTCCTGACCTGAATTTCATATTTTCTTGAAGGAAGCTTTACACTGACATATACCGAAGACTATCAGTAATACATTTGACTGATTAACATACATGTCATTTGCTACACCGGCTCAAACATGGTAAAACAAGAACAACGACAACAAAAAATACGTTTGAATTCCTCACAAAACTTGGAGAATGAAAACATTATAAAAACAGTAAAAACTAAGAATTTTAAAAAAAACCCAAAAAACCCAAAAATAAACGCTACAGTAAAAAAATAAGAATCAAAACTAAAAGGTTCATTACCTATAATTCCATAATTTTGTTTTCTGGCATTCGATCCTGTCCGCTGTACCGCATAAACATGACCTCCTCCTGGTGAAAATAAGTGGCTAAAATACAGTGCAAGGGGCCCTTTTAAAAAAAATTTAAAAAGGGTTTGATGATACAAATATTCGTTGTGCTCAAAAAAAAAGAAAGATAAGAGTTTAAATCGCAAATTAAAAGAGGACCTTCGAATAAATTAACCCTTTATAATTTTGATTCAAAAAGTGTAAGAAAGGTAAAGGCAAAGGTATATGAAAAACTGCCCTTTTTTAATAAAAAACAGTATCAGTGGGGATTTGTTTAACAAATGTACCCCTTTTTATCTAACATATTTCCACAGCTTGTTACCGTGGTCGAAGGCAAGAAGAAGAAACAAAGAAGAGAGAGAGAGGGTGGAGGGAGGGAGAGAGAGAGAGAAGAAGAGAAAAGAATAAAATAAAAAAAACAGGTCTTGTAAGTAAAAAAATGTTATGTTTGTTGCTTCGTCAGTTTCAGATATCTTACATATTCTGCGTGTAAGAATGGACAAGAAAAAAACATAATGGAAAGATTTTTCCTGTATTTTTCCCCTCGGCAAACACAGAGAGGGGGGGAGGGGAATAGAAGAGGAGAGGAGAGAGAGAGGGGAAGAGAGAGAGAGAGAGAAAGAGAGAGAGAGGGAGAACATGGTATTATATATATTTAAAATATTTTATTATAAAATATATATATATATTATATATATACACACACACAAAACCTATGTAATATATTGTATACCCACCCCAAAAACACACACACACACACACAGACACACACACACACACACACCCCACATATATATTTTTTTTTTAAAAAAATTTTTTTTTTTTAAATTAAAAAATTTTAAAAATTTAAAAAATAAAATTTTATTATATTTTTAAAATATTTATATATATATATTTTATAAAAATATATTTTATATATTTTTTATTATATATATATAAAATTTTAGATATTTATATTTAAAATTATATATATATTATATATATGATTATATATATATATATATATATATATATTTTATATATATATTTAACACAAAACACAACCCCACACACACACACCAAAAAACCCACACACACACACCCACACACACACGCATGTATATAAAATTTTACATACATAAAATATGTTATATATGTATATATCAATTAAATAAAAATTATCTATCTGTCTATGCACACACACACACACTCTTTTTTTCTCTCTCTCACCACAATTTCTTTTCAATATACTTTCCCCTTAAATTTTTATTATTATCTCTCTTTTGTCCATCATCTCGCCTCCCTCAAGTCCTTTTCACACATAGTTTTTTGGGTTAAACTTAAAACATATTCCCCATCACCTGAAACCCCATTTTCCCATATGCTTCTTTTTATACAATATAGAGTCATATAACAAACCCCTTTAAATTTTTATAAAATGACCCCGGGATTTTCCCGCCATCTTGCACACCGGGTATAAAAAAATAAATCTGGAAAACATTTTAAGCATTATCACAGGAAACTTTCATATTTTTTGTTATTCATCATTTTAACGTTCTAATTGCTATCAAATGAATGGGCATTACAAACCATTAGGAATATCATTTACTATTTTCTACCCCATCTTGGGCTTTTTATTAAAACGATTTTATCAATCACTGCAATTCCCCCCCAAAAAGGGAATTTTCGGGAGTGGGAAAAATTTATATGCAATTTTAATGGGTGTTTATTCGAGTATTCCTGTGTGTTCAGGTATTTTACATATATTTCCTATACATATTTTTAAAAACGCAAGGGCTTATCCCCCACAGCCCCCGACTTTCAAAAATATACCGGCACAAACCCCGCACACCCAACACACCCCACACAAAACCAAAAACACACATACACACAAAAAAGGTGTATATATATATATATATATATATAATAATATTATAATTTTATATATAAAATATATATGTATA
>NC_051420.1:5805347-5810347 GCF_015228065.2 Penaeus monodon
GTGTTTATGTAAGGTATCAAATACAACGTAAATGATAATATATGATCCTGCAAATTGCAGGTGGGAAAGAAGGAACGATTAAACGTTGCCCGCAGTCTGTACTTTTACTCCCTCCGCTTCCCCCAGTGTTCCTCCTACTTCCCATCTCTTTTTCCATTACGCCCTCCCTCCTTCCCTCCCTTCCTCCATCTCTTTTTATCCCCCTTCTAACGTCTTCCCTTCCCCCCCCATTCCTACTTCATCCAGTTTCCTTTCCCTCTCCCTGAGTCTTTCCCCTCTCCTCCCTCCTATCTCCCCTCCAACCTCTTCCCCTACCCCTTCTCTTCCAATCTCTCCCCCCCTCCAGCACCTCTCCCTCCCCACATCTCCCCCCTCAAGCCTATTCCCCTTCCCTCTTCCCTCTCCTTCTCCCCTCTTGCCCCTCCCCCTCCCTCCCCATCTCCCCTCTCCAGCCTTTTGCCCCTCCCCCTTCCTCCCCATCTCCCCACTCCTGCCTCTTGCTCCTCCCCCTCCCACCCCCACCCTTTCCCCTCTCCAGCCTGTTCCCCCCTCCCTCCCCCCCTCCCTCTCTCCTCTCTTCCCCCTCCCTCTCTCTCCCTCCCCATCTCCCCTTTCCAGCCTCTTGCCCCTCCTCCTCCCTCTCCCTCTTCCCTCTCCAGCCTCTTGCCCCTCCCCCTTCCTCTCCCTCTCCCCTCGCCAACCTCTCCCCCCTTCCTCCCCCTTCTCCCCCCTAATAACCCCCTCCTTCACCCCCGCGCCCAATTCAAGTGAGATAACGCACCTCCATCGCTCTCTGACTGGCATAAAGCAGGGAGTGATGATGATGGGGAAAGCGGAGGAGAGGAGGAGAGGAAGAAGTGAAGAGGAGAGGAGGAGAGGAGGAGAGGAAGAAGTAAAGAGGAGAGGAGGAGAGGAGGAGAGGATCAGAGGACTAGGACTAGGAAAGGAGAAGAGGGGAGGAGAGCAAGATAGAGGAGAGAAGGAGAGGAAGAGAGGAAGATAGTAGGGTAAAAGGGAGATACGAATTAGAAGACGAAAGGAGAAGAAAGGAGGAAGTAAGACAAGAGGAGGCGCAGAAGGAGAATACAGAATGAAGAAAGTAAAAAAAAAAGAGGGAGAGTAAGAAAAGGACAAGAAAAGAAGAGAAAGAGAGAAGAGAGAGAAGGGGAAATAGAGGAAAGGGATAGAGAGAAAGGGAGAGAAGAAGAAGAAGAGGAGAGAGGACGATAGAGAAAGAGAGAAGAAGAGAAGGAGAGAAAGAAGAAAAAAGAGACAGAAGAAGAGAAGAAAGGAGAGGGAAAAGGGAGAGATAGAAAGCAGAGGAGAGAAAAAGAGATGAGATAGGAGGAGAGACGATGGAGGACAGAGAGAGAAGAAAAGCGGGGGACTGAGGGAAGAGAAAGAGAGAGAGAAGAGAGAGAGAGAGAGAGAGAGAGAGGAGAAGGAAGAAGAGAGATAGAGAGGGAGGATGAGGAGAGAGAGAGAGAGAGAGAGGAAAGAAGAGAGAGGAGATTGAGATAAGATGATAGAGAGAGAGAGAGAGAGAGAGTGAGATAATAGATAGATCGATGGATCGAGAGAAGTAGATAGTTTAGAGAAGAGAAGAGAGCGAGAGAGAGGAGAGGGGAGGAAGGAAAGAGAGCAGGGTGAAGGTTGATAATAAAACGGATGGATTTTCATACTTTTTAAACATCATCATTCCCTTCCTAGTCTCACTCTGCCCCCCTCGCTCCACCTTTAAGCCGTAAAGAGGTCACATTTTTCACCACTGCTCGAATGACAACAAACCACTGCCTTTCCACTCGCTCAAAGGCTATGATACTCCTCTGAACTGTTCTCTCGGTTTTACGAATAAATTCACTTTGGCAACGTGTCTGTGGTATTTCTTTTTTCGATTTCTGTTTTATTTCTTTTCTGATTTCCCCTCTTCAGTCTGCTTGTCTTTCTATCTGTCTGTTTGTCTGTCTTTCTGTCTGTCTATCTGTCTGTTTGTTTGTTTTTCAATCTATCTATCTTGATCATCTATTCGTCTATCTCCTACACGTCTCTTTCCCCCGCCTTCTTTCTCTCTCTCTCTCTCTTTCCCTCCTTTTTTCGCCTTCTTTCTATCTCTATCTCTCTCTCTCTCTCTCTTTTTTTTTTTTCTTTTTTGTCTGCCTTGTATGACCGCATTTACAAAGAGCAAAGAGCAAACACCGTGAACTTTTCCCCTTTTCCCGCAGAGCTTTCTATCCTCCTCCCCCCCCATTACCTCCCCTTCCCCTCCACCCTCCCTGAGACTTTCCATTACACTCCCCTCCCCCTCCACCCTTCTCCCTGTACCCCCCCCCCCCTTTCTCGTCCCCTCTCCCCCCTCCTTTCTCCCGATCCTTCACCCTCCTCTCCCTCCTCCCTCCTTTCTCGTCCCCTCCCCTCTTCCCCTTCTGATTCCCTCCCCTTCCTCTCTTTCTTATCCCCCCCTCTCTTCCCCCTTCCTTTCATCAGTTCAGACCACGTGTGAATGTGTGGACACTAGTCACTGTCGATAAGGGCGAAAGGAGTGAAGAAAAGGCAAAGCACTCTGGTCTTTAATGACTCGTTTTGATCTAACTTCCTGTTTCCTTTTTTTTTCTCTTTCTCTCTTTTTAAGTGTTTTTTTCTTACTTTCCGTCTTTTTACATTTTGTACTTTTTCTGTTGTCTCTTTTATTTTTTTTCTCCTTTATAGTTCGTAATTTGGTATGCATCTCTCTTTCTTTATCTTTGTATTCTGTCATTCCACGCATTACTTTAACTCCTATTTTCTATCTATTTATTTCTCCGTCAATATATATATATATATATATATATATATATATTATATATATATATATATATATATATATTTTTTTTTTTTTTTTTTTTTTTTTTTTTTTTTTTTTTTTTTTTTTTTCTCTCTTCTCTCTCTCTCTTCTCTCTCTTCTCTCTTCTCTCTCTCTCTCTCTCTCTCTCTCTCTCTCTCTCTCTCTCTCGCTCTCTCTCTCTCTCTCTTTCTTAAAAGCTTCAGGTGTTCGGATATCACAGTCTCTGTAGGTCTTTTACGCTATCGATTTTATTCTGTCGTCTTTCTCCACCTTCCTCTCTCTCTCTCTTCTCTCTCTCTCTCTCTCTTTCTCTCTCTCTCTCTCTCTCTCTCTCTCTCTCTCTCCCTTACTCCGTCTCTCTCGCTTTTTCCCGTCTTTTCACTTTCTCTCCCGTTCTCTCTGTTTGTCCCTCTCTCCTTTCCCTCTCGTCCTCTCTTCCCTCTCTCCCTCCCTTCCTCCTTATCTCTCCGTCTCTCTTTTCCTCTAGACATCTATACATGCCATTCTGACGGTCTCTCTGTCTTCCTCTTGGCCTCCTTCCCCCTCTCCTCTCCTTCTCCTTCAGTCTCCCTTTCTACTTTCCTTTTCCTTCTCCCTTCTATCTTTCTTACTCCTTATCCCTCCCCTCTTTCTCTCTTCCTTTCTCTCTGTTTATCTCTCCCACTCTCTTCACATTTCCATTGTCTTTGTTATGCTTCCTCTCCTTTCCTCTCCCATTCCCCCGTCTTTATCTTCCTCCCTCTCTCTCTCTCACTTTGTGTTATCTCCTCCCAATATCTCTGCCAATTTGTCTTTGTGTCTCTTCTCCTTTCTTCCATGCTATCTCGTTTTCTCTATATAATTTTCCTCTCTCTCTCTTCTTTCTGTCTTTCCTTCATGTCTATCTACCTCCTACCTACTTACTTACCTAACATTCTATCTATACATCTATCTACCTACTTATGATTTATAATAATACTCATTTCTATCTTCTATAAATCCACCCACCTATCCACATCAATCCATGCATTAGTCCTGCAATGCATTCTCTCCTTTCTCATCCACAAAGTCACGTCGAGGCTTTTTCATCCATGGATAACAGCACCCTAGAAATATCTATTTTTTTTAGGCCTAAAAATCCCTCGCTTCCTCTTTTTTTTCTTCTCTTCTCGTACCTCAAATTTGCATAAGCCTATTAGGGGGGTCGTGACCTTATCTGGTCTTTCATGGTCATCTTTGAATGTACTTCTCTGGCGATTTTTTTTTTCACTTTTTGTTATTATCCTTTTCCTTATTTTCATTGTTATTTCTTTTCTCTTTCTCGTTATCTTATCCTTATTTTCATTCGTATGCTCATTTTTACTCTTTTCATTATCATTATCGTTATTATTATCGTTGTTGTTGTTGATTATTTTTTTATCAAAATTATCATCACTATTATCATTATCAACATATTTTTAGGTTTCGCTACTAAGCGTAAGCAGACAAACAGACGGACGGGCGAAACACAAGCACAATTAACATAAATATTATCTTTATAGTGAGAATGATAATAATAATGATAATAATAATAATAATAATAATAATAACAATGATAATAACAACAACAATAACACAATAATAATAATAATAATAATAATAATAAAAATAACAATAATGATAATGATAATGATAATGATAATAATAATAGTAATGGTAATAATAGTAATAATAATGATAATAATAATGATGATAATGGTAATAATACTAATACTGATACTAATAATAATGGTAGTGATAATGATACTAACAGCAATATCAGTGATAATAATAATGATAATAATAATAATAATTATTACTATCATTATTATTATTACTATCATTATTATAATCATGTTATTACTATCATTATCATTGTCATCATTATAATCATCATAATCATCATATCCCTTTATCACTATCACATTCATGATCATCCTCATGATCACTACAACCATCACCATCATCACCATCATTCCTACTGATGACCAAAACCATAACGTGAACAATTTTCGGGAATAACTATTAAACGAGTCGTATAATCTCCAATTTTACCTCTGTCCCATTTTTTTTCCCCCCACGAGTCGTTAGTAGCCGTTAGAGGAGTCGACCTTTGTACAATGGGTCAGCGCTGAGTTTATCGTCACGAGGGAAATAGAACCTGGAAATAAAGGTAAATTAT
>NC_051420.1:5825347-5827847 GCF_015228065.2 Penaeus monodon
ACCAAAGTAAATGGTGTTAAGGCATACGATTAGGACTACGTTCAATATCCATCTCTCTCCACAAGAATCTATTGCAATTCTGATCCAAAGGGCTTAGTTTTAACCGAACTGTACATTTTCTTCATTTTCACCAATAGACCCTATAAGCCTTGACGGAATCTGAGAAATATAACTAGAATATTATTAGGGCAATTAGGTCCTTAGCAAGAAAACTCATTTAATGTAAACCTCATATAGGTCCTGAAGAATCAAATACAATTGTAATTGGTGTTGACTTTGAATCAGATTAATGAACTTCCTGTTGAGGAAGGTAAAAACACCGGTCCTCTATGTGACAGTTTCTCTTCTTCCGTCATCTTTCAATCATAACATGTATTTGTTCATTATACTTTTGTGAGTATCCACAGCCAAGCTTATTCAACTTCTTTTCAGTTGATCTCAATCTCGCCTCAATCAAAGAAATGCTATTTGGTAGTTGAAGAGGATCTCTGGCCCACGGATAGTCAGCACCCAGCCTTGTTTGGGTTCATCGTAAATTTAATCCATCTTCTATCAGTTTCAATTCCCTTTCCTCCTTCAGTGTCATATGGCCTTTCAGTAAGTACTTGCCACAACGACAACTTTCTTCATTCATGAAATAGCATTCCATCATTATACCAATATTTTCCTTTGGTTGATCAAATATTCATCATGTAAACAAGCTATGTGATTTTTAATTTATATATATTTTATATATATATATATATATATATAATATATATTTTATATATATATATATATATATATATATATTTTTTTTTTTTTTTTTTTTTATATTTTTTTTTATATTTTTTTTTTTTTTTTTTTAACAGCCATTTATTCCACTGCAGGACATAGGCCTCTCTCAAATTTAGTACTGAGAGGTTCTTTGGCAGTGCCATCCTTGCCTGATTGGATGCCCTTCCTAATCAACCACGGCTCGGCGCGCTAACATCTGTGCCACGGCGGTGACTTCCCCTATGACAAACCTGTGTCTGACTTTCTCAAGGCGATTATGTCGTTTTTCTCGCCGTCAGATCGGCTCGAGCCAGCAGTCGGAGCATTTTACGAGCGCCCCCGACGGGAATTGAACTCGAGACCACAAGGGCCGAGTTCATGCTCTAACCACTGATCATCGCGGCAGTCATATATATATATATATATATATATATATATATATTATATATATAATATTTTATATATATATATTATATATATATGTATATATATATAATATATATATAATATATATATGATATATATACATAATATATATAATATATATATAATCTATATACATAATATATATAATATATATATATATATTATATATATATAATATATATATATATATATATATATATATATATACATATATATATATATATATTACACCACAAAACACACATACACACATACACACACACACGCACCACACACACACACACACACACACAACACACACACACACACACACACACACACACACACACACACACAAACACACACACACACACACACACACCACACACACACACACAAACACACACACACCCACACACACACACACCACACACACACACACACACACAAACCAACACACACACACCACACACACACACACACATATTATGTACATAGGACTTAGATTAAACCCTAATACAACAACCAAAAATCATAATACACAAACTGGAAATTTCCGATTGTTTTCCCCACTTTCGGTACGAGCACAGTAATCTGATCAAATAACTAATTCAATCTTGCCACTAGGTTCTGAATCTGATTAGGTGAAACCCCAGACCATTAGCAATTTCCGTCATACCCATATCATCAAAGCCCACGCCTCCACAAACAATGTTTGTCATTATCATTAATCAAAGGAACAAATTTTGCTCTCTACTCGCTCTTACTGATTTCCACTTTGGTAAAGACTCAGGCATATTTCCGAACCCTTTAGGCCTAATTTCTTGGCTGCGTTGGGTGATGATAGTTAAAAGCGTAGACAAATCATATGAGCCACTACTAATTTTACTTATCATTGAGAAACACTTGGTCTATCCATAAGATTACTAAAATCTTTACAGATGCAAGTTTTTTTTTTTTTAAGCACAGAATGCAAAGGAGGGTGATGCAGTTTTTCACGTATTATTGTTTCCAACTTGAAACATTACAGAGAATCTTCTTATCACAGTCTCTGCTGATATGGAAGGTTCCAGGCAAACAAAACACATGAAACCAATACCTTTTGCCTTTGTTCTATTGTTTACACTTGGACCCTTTAATTCACTACCAAACTGACTTATGTTTGCTAGATTTACCATTGCCTACGACAGATTAGCTGAACAATCAAGCATATACTTCTGACAAACTTTCTGATCCTGGGCCAGCTTAGTGCTACAGTCAGACGTCTATAGTTCCATCGCCTTCAGCACTAGCGACTTAATGATTGGCTGCCTTAGTGCTATCCTTGCCAGCCTATAAA
>NC_051420.1:5830347-5832847 GCF_015228065.2 Penaeus monodon
CGCTTGTCGCTCGGCATACGTTTGTTTTCACCTTCGAAGGTGACGCTGGCATTTTGTGAACTGTGGCGGAAGTGGGCTTGTGTTTTGCCCCGATTCCCTTTGTTGAAACCATCGACACCTATGATTATTGATCAGAACAGCATCTTTCTGTTACTGTGGTATGTATTTATGATGATTCAGGATGTTATTCTAAAGAATCTAAATGCTATATGGCTTTAAAATTCATGCGCAACCAGAACACACTGCTTCTAAACAGGGAAATGTGGATTCATGTTTTATGTACGTGATTTTGTTCTGGATGATTACATTCATTGTCACTTCCAGCTTATTCAATGATCGAACGTTTGTTCCTGCGGATCAAGGCCTGATTTAGTGATTACTAGCCAGAGCGATGGGAGGTCTCGTTGTGAATAATTAATGTTTCACTCATTTCTTTTTAATCTTAATGTTTTGCCATAGTTGGATTTCCCCCCAGATATGTTGAATGTAAAGTTTTGGTTCTTCTTGCTGGTAATGAAGAGAATATTGTACATTGTGAAAATTGCTTTCGTGAAGGAAAAAAATATATTGTTGACGTATTTGTTTGTTATTTATATTAGAGTTTGGGAATTCAAATTTTCTTTGGTTTGATTCACATAGCGACCTCAGTGTTCTATTTATCATAACTGTACGAGTAATCTATTATTTTTGTGTCTTGTTTACTTAGATGGTAATATAAGAAAATCTATATATAAGAAAATCTATATATAAAGAAAATCTTGTGCATGCAGTACCTGAGACTCCATTGTCCCTCCTCCTAGATTTATTAGCACTTCCATCCAATAACAGACTGACATGGGCGGAACTCTGGCTGTAAAGATCAGGAAACCCTTAAGAAGCACAGAGGCATCGCCAAAGGACACTTTACCACGAAAGTAAGTGTTCCATGACTATAAAGAGAAGATGAGCCATTGGAATTGTTAGGCGTAGTTTTGAGAGAATTTATGAAAGTTTCAAGATAGTAAAAATTATAAATGAATGTCTGCTTCAAACAGCTGATCAAATTAATGAACATTTGAATTACATATGTGATTTAGAGAAGAAAAGTGTGATATCCATTCAACATTAGTGTTATTACAGGAAGAAACACAGAAACTGGCTCAACAGTCTGATAATTCATGTAGTATTCTTGTTAAGAAAGTAGAGCCTCCAGTTTTTGACGGCAATGCCAGAGAGGTGCCTACTCTCATTAAGGATTACACACGTTTGGTGATGGCCCTTCATAAGAAGAATCCATTTATACTAAGGAGATCTTTACAAGGAAAGGTTAAAGAAGATATTGGACGAATTTGATCTGATGTGGGATAGCTTGTAAGAACGTTTTGGTTCTACTTTAAAGGTTGTAGATGCTGTTTTAGGTGAAATTAGTGTTTTAAAGCCAGTCCCTGAAAGAAATACTCGGAAGTTACTTGAAGTAACAAATGTCAAGCAAGGTTGGTTAGATTTAAAGAAAATAGAGTAAATGAAATAGAAAATTTTACTACAGTAACTAAAACTGAAAGATTACTTCCTAATAATTTAAAAAGGGAATGGACACATTAGGCTCAAGCCTTAGCTGACCAAGAGAGGTTTTTGAACAGCTTGTAAACTTTTTGACTGGAGAATGTCAGGTTATAGAGTACATGGAGAATGAATATAGGCTGGCAAGGATAGCACTAAGGCAGCCAATCATTAAGTCGCTAGTGCTGAAGGCGATGGAACTATAGACAGTCTGACTGTAGCACTAAGCTGGCCCAGGATCAGAAAGTTTGTCAGAAGTATATGCTTGATTGTTCAGCTAATCTGTCGTAGGCAATGGTAAATCTAGCAAACATAAGTCAGTTTGGTAGTGAATTAAAGGGTCCAAGTGTAAACAATAAGACAAAAGGCAAAAGGTATTGGTTTCATGTGTTTTGTTTGCCTGGAACCTTCCCATATCAGCAGAGACTGTGATAAGAAGATTCTCTGTAATGTTCAAGTTGGAAACAATAATACGTGAAAAACTGCATCACCCTCCTTTGCATTCTGTGCTTAAAAAAAAAAAAACTTGCATACTGTTAAAGATTTTAGTAATCTTATGGATAGACCAAGTGTTTCTCAATGATAAGTAAAATTAGTAGTGGCTCATATGATTTGTCTACGCTTTTAACTATCATCACCCAAACGGCAGCCAAGAAATTAGGCCTAAAGGGTTCGGAAATATGCCTGAGTCTTACCAAAGTGGGAAATCAGTAAGAGCGAGTAGAGAGCAAAATTTGTTCCTTTGATTAATGATAATGACAAACATTGGTTTGTGGAGGCTGTGGGCTTTGATGATATGGGTATGACAGAAATTGCTAATGGTCTGGGGGTTCACCTAATCAGATTCAGAGACCTAGTGGCAAGATTGAATTAGTTATTTGATCAGATTACTGTGTGCTCGTACCGAAAGTGGGGAAAACAATCGGAAATTTCCAGTTTGTGTATTATGATTTTGGTTGTT
>NC_051420.1:5845347-5847847 GCF_015228065.2 Penaeus monodon
GCTACTATAATTACCTCTACTACTACTGCAACTATTACTACTATTACTGTTATTGATACTACCACTATTACTGCTACTACTACAACAACCACTGCCATTACTATTACTACTATTATTACTACTACTACTATTACTACTCCCACTACTTCTCCTACAACCACTACCACTACTACCATTGCTACTACTACCACTACTACTATTACTAAAACTACTCCCTTTACAGCCACTGCTTCTTCTACTACCACCACTACTACTGTTACTCCTGCTTCTGGATTCCAGCCCATAGCCGCGGGCGTGAGATCGAACACTCCGCCCTTATGACCAGAAAAGGTACCTCCAGGGAAAACATTATTCAACCCAATTTAAATCTAATTTGCATCTGATATTGAATTCTAATTGTAGTAAATAAAAAAAAAGCCCACATGTCAACGGTCCAAGAGAGAGAGAGAGAGAGAGAGAGAGAGAGAGAGAGAGAGAGAGAGAGAGAGAGAGAGAGAGAGAGAGAGAGAGAGAGAGAGAGAAAGAGAGAGAGAAGAAAGAAGAAAGAGAAAGGGAAAGTGAAAGAGAAAGAGACGGAGAGACCCGCTAGTAATAATTTAATATCTTATAATGTGAGGGAATATAGGTGTAGGTTACGCTGTCGCTCCTCTTGCCCTTGATTTATAACCACAGACATGCAAGAAAGGCAGTGAAGGGTAGAGGAGGGAAAAGAATGAACGATGGGCTTTACGCTTTTCTGCTTTCAAGGGGAAAGGGAACTGAAAAGTCATTCGGCTTAGCGTTTCCTTGATCTTCCTTTTGTTGGCTTATTTACAAACACTCACATATGTTAAACAAATATATATATATATATATATATATATATATATATATATATATATATATATATATATATATATATATATTATATATATATATATATATATATATATATATATATATATATATATATATATATATATATATATATATATATATATAATATATATAATAATATAGATAAAAATAATAATATAATATACATATTTACATACGCTCTTACACATATACATAATTCACAAGCTCAGTGACGAATGCAAGGAGAAGAAAATATGCAGATTAAGCAGTGGTAATATGTCACGCAAGGATAAACGACCTCTTGTGTTAGCATTCTGAAAATAACCTTTACAAATGTCTTTATTTTCCTCACTATTATATAATCCCTTTTGTATTTACCGAAGGAAAGAGTTTATTCTTCTTTTGATATATTTTAGTTAAAGGGGAAACACCAAAAAACATTTAAAAAGTGCAATATCATTTTACATTCAACTCCATCTCATGTTTGCCAAAATCATATTGTTGATAATATATTATGAATCATTTGATGCGTTAAGTACAGTATAAGCATATTTGACATAAATAGCAGCGTTATAAAATTTTCAATACTGGAATATTAAAATATTGTGACAAAAATAATCATAACAAAAGCTGCGATGACAGTAAAATGGTGATAAATTATTCAAATAAGAATAGATATCATGATAACGATGATAGTTATAAAAATGATAATAGTAATAATAATGATAGTTATAAAAATGATAATAGTAATAATAATGATAGCTATAAAAATGATAATAGTAATAATAATAATGATATTAATAATGTTAATGATAATGTCGATAATAATAATGATAATGGTGAAAATGATAGTAATGACAATAAAAGTCATGTTTATAATAATGATAATGATAACAGTGATGAAAATAAATGGAAAAAGAAGTGAACCAGATGCCAAAATTGAAACCGGTAATGATGATGATGATAATGATAATAATGATGATGATAATAATAATAATAATAATAATAATAATAATAATAATAATAATAATCATAATAATAATAATGATAGTAAAATAATATAGAAATAACAAATAGACTAATAAATAAGTAATAATTATAAGAATAATGATAAAATGATAATAATAGCAAAAATAAAATCATCAATGATTATATTAATGATGATAATATTGCTTTTTACGATAAACATGATGATCATAATGAAAACCACAACGATAATAATAGCAGCAACAATAATATAATAGTAATATTGATACTAATACTTCTCCTACTACTACAAATAAAAATAATGACAAGAAAGTAAGGATATAAAGAACAAAGGACAGGGAGGATGGAGTACAGAATGTAATGTAATTAAAGACAATATAAAAAGCATACTAACAATTTGAACGACAAAAATAACAATAACAAAAAACATTAATTCATGTACAGCAAAATCGCCCCAAGCTTCCTAACCCGAAAAAGCTAATCATCCCAACACCCAATGATATCAGTTCTTGCAACACGCGCTTGCAACAAACGTTTTCAACATATGCGTGCAACAAATTCCCCCCATGATGTGTCAAGGTTTTCCCTCCATGGACTCATTTCCCCTCGGCAAGGTAGCGTCGCCGTATTGATCGTCCTGTGCATTTGCAAGCGCTACATAAGCACTGTCGCTGCA
>NC_051420.1:5865347-5867847 GCF_015228065.2 Penaeus monodon
ATATATATATATATATATATATATGTGTGTGTGTGTGTGTGTGTGTGTGTGTGTGTGTGTGTGTGTGTGTGTGTGTGTGTGTGTGTGTGTGTGTGTGTGTGTGTGTGTGTGTGTGTGTATGTGTAAAAATTCCATAAACATATATATATTATATATAATGTATGTATATATATATATATATATATATATATATATATATATATATATATATATATATACATGCATACATACATATATACATAAAATATGTATATATATACATATATATATATATATATATATATATATATATATATATGCATATATATATATATATATATATATATATATATATATATATATATATATATATATATATATATATATATATATATATATATATACAAACACAGGCAGGTAGAACAAATCTTTCGTATGCTAAATACGGATAGGGAAGTCTTCAAAACTAAGCAGAGAAAAAAGACATTCACTACAAGGAATGTACTGGAAGGCCAAGAGGAAGGGCCTTTAATACTATCCAGACCGGAGGAGCACTTTATGCAAAACATCCTTTTTCAATCCTTCAAAGTCACCGTTTTGCATTCGAGCTCATCTTCCATGCAGGGTGCCGGACGGAGAGAGGAGTTCGCCTTGAGGGAAGTGGAATAATCAAAGATAAAGAAGAAGAGACAATTATGCTAGCAACTTGCTGATGTCGCTGTGACATGTTTCAAAGGTCATGTGAGGAGAGAGAGAGGTACAGAAATCCCGTTATAAAAGATGGATTCAATTTCTCGATCGCAAATCATAAACGAAAATCCAGCCATCTGTTGTTGGTTCAACTATTCTCAACCTGGTGTCCGAATAAGTATAGGTGGAACCAGATCATGAATTTGTTAATGATTCACATAAATCGGAAGGAAGATCCGTATTATACACAGACCAAACTAAGGGTATTTAAAGACAACAAAGGGACTTTAAAGAGCCAGCAGTTCTAGCAGACTGGATATGCTTCAAATAAAATTGTTTTAGAGAAAATAACAATAATAATGAGGTATCACATAGCTTAATTGAGATCTCTGGCAAAGAAAGATAACCTAAATTAGGCTAACTATATAAGTACTCTAAATGATAAGACTGAGGCATGATAACCAGAAAAAAAAAATCATATTTGAAAAGAAGGAACCGAAAAACATCCCACAATACGAAACAGCGCGAGAAAATAGACCTGTGGAGAAAGGTACAACTTGGTATTCAAATTGGATGACAAGAAGAAAAGATACAACAGAATACCAAGTTAAGAGAGCCTCCAACGCCAAAATTGTCACAAGAAACATTGTCGCACAAAGGGAACCCGAGAACATACGCGCATAGGAAGAAGAAGACAGCAGAGCACGCACCTTGGGTAAGAGAGTTATGCCACAGCGTCGCCAGGCAGCCGTCACGAAAAGGGCAAGACCCGAGAAGATCATGATGCTCTGATCGTGGCAGGAAGAGGAGTTTAAGTAAGAAACACAGACAACGACTGAATAATGAAACAAACAAATAAATAAATAGAAATAATAAGTGAAACAAAAAAATCTTCCAGGAGTCCTTCATCCCGGGATACTGACCACCCCGCTACTTTGGCTTGGCTGGAGATTCGCGTGGGTTGAAGGCACGCAATGCTAGGGCGAAGAAAAAGAAAAAAAAGAAGATGGATCAGCAAAGAAAGGAAGCAATGTAGTGATAGATATACATACTTCTCCCACCGCCAGAGCGAAGAAATATGTGCGCAAAAATATCTTAATGTTGTGGACTGAGGAAGAGGTTCAACAGTAATACACACACCATACCCCTTTACTACGGTAAGCTGTTGCACGAAGTCGACGAGACATTGAAAGAAATCTGTCATGCAGATGTACATGGAGAGAAACTAACCCGAAAACAAAACGAAGATAAACATTTAATGCGACTTCCTTGACAAAACCAAATGGGAACAAAAACTTGCCTAAGACCAACCAGAGATAAATTACGGCGAAAATTTAAGGGAAAAAAAATCTACATCAGGTTCTCTGTGTCAGCGTAACAGATCATTAGTCCTGAGAAAGACATTAATCTATTGCTCACGCTATTACAAGTACCTTGCCCAAGTCTACAGTTATATGTTAGGTGGTGATTCCAACGGCGGGGAATGTGAGGAGACTTCTGTATCTGTCAACAAGGTCACAAGTTTTATTTTGCCTTTTGGGTGTCACATTATATTTGCCTGACATTTGTATGTTTTTCCCCAACGAAAACGGCAATCAAAGTTTCCTCAGTGAACAATATGCGTTGTTGCATAGGAATACTTTTGTCAAAATCAGGTTATGATGTAGGCAATGGGTGAAATAAGATCTTCCAGTACTCCTCTTTCGAACATCATTTGCATGACTGGGCAAAACTTCGGCATAGAGGAAAATGAGAACACATGTTGATAAGGAACACCACCGTATTCTATGTTGCCTGATGCGTAACGATGTCACCGAAAAAAAAGAGAAAA
>NC_051420.1:5882847-5885347 GCF_015228065.2 Penaeus monodon
TATATAGATATATATTATATAATATATATAATATATATATATATACATATATATATAAATATATATATATATATATATATATATATATATATATATATATATTATATATATATATATACATACATTATATATATATATATACATACATATATATATATATATATATATATATATATATATATATATATAAATATGTGCATATATATATATATATGTGTGTGTGTGTGTGTGTGTGTGTACACACACACACACACATACACACACACACACACACACACACACACACACACACACACACACACACACACACACACACACACACACACACACACACACATATATATATATATATAGATAGATAGATATAGATATATAAACACATGTTTGTTTCTTTGTTTCTTTGAATGTTTGTTTCTTAGTGTAATGTGCGTGTTTTTGCGTGATTATATATACGTATGAACTATACATCCCTATGCATACCAGGAAATCGAGCAATGGGATCGCGTTATCCTTAAAGAAATATTACGCTTATATCTCCCTCCGCCTTCCTGCAGAATACCCTTGAGCGAGACAAAGCCCCTGCTTAGCCTCCCTAATAAGATGATAACGAGGCAGGCGAGTAGGTTCTTGTGAAAGGCCTATATAGGTGCAACTAATATAAACTTTACAATTTTTTTCCTCCCGGTGGTGGAGGCAACTGAACAGACGTCAGAGCTTATAACTCCTCGTTAGATTGTACAGTGAACAGTGGTAAATTGTAGAGTAAAATGTTTTTAATATGAAGACGATTTCGGCGAAAAGGAAAATAAACAGGACTGAGAACTTCAGTACTGTGGACTTCTGCAGACTTGATCCCCATCATTAGCACTAAATTAATTAACCCGGATTTTTATTTATTCATTTACATTTTCCATAGAAATAGAAACATAAACAGTTAACTTGGATATTTTTTTTATATATTTTACATATAAATAAGAATAAAAACAAACAACCTGGATTTTTTTTAAATAAAATTTACAGAGAAATAGACATAAAAACAGACAATTAAGCTGTTTTTTTTTTTTTTTTTACATTTTACATAGAAACATAAATAAAAAAAACATACACAATTACCCCAGATTTTCTTTTTTTCTACATTTTACACGGAAATAGAATATGAAATATAGTAAAATAACACTTACAGTAATTCTTTTCTCTGGTAAAGGCCTCGGCTTTCATATCTTACTGTTTTTTATCATTGTATATCTTCTTATAATCATCACCATCATCATGGTCACCAATGCCATTATCATCATTATCATTATTGTTAATAATATTACCATTATCCTCATTATCTTTATCATTATCTTGATTTTCATCATTATCATTCATTTTCATCACTGTCATTACCAATATTTTAATTTATTAGCATTATTATTATTTGTTATCATTACCAATGTTATAATTATCCTCATCATTTTATCATTAATGATACTGATAATTATTATTACCGTAATTACTATCGTTATTATCATTCTCATTACCATCATCGTCATTATCATTGTCATTAGCAATATAGTCCTTGTAGTATTTTCATTACAGCTCTGAATTGATTTTATTATTATGAAGTTAATCATACCACTACACATTATCAAATGTATCCCAATGTAATGAATTACAGTGATGATCTTCATGATAATTTCAATGAAAGAAAAGAATAATTTAATTAGGACTACGCACCCATAAAGAATACACAGTACTTCCAGTCGTGTGTAGTTTAATGAACAGATATCCATATTGAAACAACCGGAATATTAGTAATTATTCTGTTATAGTTTCACTTGAACGAGCAAGCCCACAACCCACATCTTACACCTTAGATATAACATGGTGTATACTTTGTCTGAATTTACATAGCTATGTTTAGAAGGATATTTTGTAAAACTTCAAATACGTTTTTGAAGAAATGTCATTGAACTGATTTTGTTTATTTATGTGTTTTTTTTTATTTAATTTATTTGTCTATCTATGTATCCATTTAATCACAGTATTTTGGCAGCTTATAATCTCCTCAACAATGTGGATTTTTTTTTTCGTTTAGATGGAATATTTGACGAGTTTATAAAAACAATTTCCACAACACTTACTTTGATTGTAGTCATACTGACTGTGCTTTTCATATAAATACTGTCATTATTGTAATCATTATAAAAGGGATGTTAAGAATAATGGATATTACTGATGAACTAACAATATTTTTATCAGCTATAATAATAATTATGCTGATGATAATGATTTCAATATAGAAAATAGTAATAGCAATAATGATAATCATAATAATGAAAGTAACAACAACAACAACAACAACAACAAAAACTACAACAACAACAACAACAACAACAACAACAACAACAACAAATAATAATAATAATGATAATGATAATGATAATGATAATGATAATAATAATAATAATAATAATAATAATAATAATAATAATGATAATGATAATGATAATGATAA
>NC_051420.1:5890347-5895347 GCF_015228065.2 Penaeus monodon
CACACACACACACACACACACACACACACACACACACACACACACACACATATATATATATATATATATATATATATATATATATATATATATATATATATATATATGGTATGTATGTATGTATGTGTGTATGTATGTATGTATGTATGCATGTTGTATGTTGTATGTATGTATGTATGTATGTGTATGTATGTATGTGTATGTGTGTGTATGTATGTATGTATGTATGTATATATGTATATATGTATGTATGTATGTATGTATGTATGTATGTATGTATGTATGTATCCCTATTTAGCTCCATCTGGTATTTCAATTTAGGAAAACAGCTTAGCTACAAGTTCAGGTCCAATGAGAATTTGATGCACCTACTTAAAATTCAATTTGAATTAATTTTTTTTACCAAAATATTTTTGGGCAAGTATTGAAGAGGTAGAATTTTTTATTACCAGGGACTAGGTTTTTTATTACTATTTTCTTGTCAATAGAAATTGCTCATTTATTTTTTTTATTTTTTTATTTTTTCCTAGGCTTTCAAAGTGTCTTATAAATAAAACAACAGTGGTAATGTATTCATCATCATAGTCATTATTATTGTTGTTGCTGTTGTTTTTGTTGTGTTTTGTTATTATTATTATTATTATTATTATTATTATTGTTATTGTTATTATTATTATTTTCGTATTATTATTATCATTATCACTATTAACACTTATCTTTATTATTATTATTACTACTATTATCATCACAATAATGTTTTTCTTCCTCCCGTGTCTTAGCTTTCTGTGTGATGCAATGGTAGCGATCTCGTCTAGCAATCTTGCTGACCTGCATTCGAGTCCATTGCCGCCAGTGGATGGAAACCCCGTCCATTCCTTGCACACAGAGGGTAATTTAGAAGCAAAATGAAACAGACAACTGTCACACCAAAAATATTGTATAAAATGGAATCAAGATAAATTATTATTATTAGTTATTGTTAATAAAAGAAAAGGTGATCACAGAAATACGATGAATTAATGAACAATGAACTCATGAATTTGTATCATATACGTAATGTAGGAAAACAATGCAGTTTATCTCACTTTTACAAAACTTTATAATGAGCAGTATATTAAAACGAAAAAAAAAGAAAGAGGGAGAAAAAAGGACAACTGAATGTAAATCAAAATAGAAAATTAAGTCCATGTTAAGGCAAGTTTTCCATCACCTACAGACGTCTGATTATAATTAAAGGAAGAATTTAGTCGGATTTCGTTAAAACCTACAAATCACCGGAGAAAAAATAGAAATAAAGAAGAGTAAGTAACTGAATTCCAGGAATAGTGGAATTAAACAGTGAAATTAAGTAAAACGCAGCAATAAAGGTGTTTACAAAAAAATGTAGCATACACGGTTGGAAACTGATTAAACCAAAAATCTGATGGAAAGTAAAATGTTGATTGAAACTGAAATTACGTAACACTGCACAAAGAACTCTTTCCGAGAACCAATGTAGTCAGATTACGTTTTAGAAAGAAAGAACCAGATTAAGTCGATGGTCGTGAAGAACCACGAAGGAAAAGGGTTACGCCGGATGATATAAGACCTAAAATGTCTAGAAACACCCCCTCCCCCTCAAAAAGAAAAAAGAAAAAAAAGCAAATCCGCATAAAAAGCATACAGAAAACAGGCTACATTCACCGGCGAAAAAAGTAAACTAAAAAAGCATATAAAAAGAACTTTTAAAACACGGTTCCATAATCCTTGGGTCTGACTGCAACACAACACATGACTTTGAACAGCGATTGGCATTCATGTATTCTAAAAACGCAAACACCCGCCGAACGCAGAGCATCACGAAACAGGTGAGAACACATCTCTATCTGGCTGTACAAACTTAGCTCAAAGAGAAACACTTGGAAGAGCACATTTCATCACATTACACATGTCAGCAGAACAGACGCAATCTCGAATAAAGCAGAACCGAAACAGTGATAGAGAATAACGTACTAATATTATATTTACACTTTTATAGACGTGGGAACAACGAGAAGAACAGCAGGCATTATCATCATTATTTTTTATAGTAATGATGATGATAAAATGATAAAATTCTGCAACTTATCTTACTTCTACGATAGTGATGGTTATGATAAAGATAATTCGAATAAAATGATTGTAAAATAATGATTATAGAAGTAGTCGTAGTAGTTGTAGTAATAATATATAAATAATGATGATGATGATAATGATAATGATACTACTACTACTACTATTACTACTGCTACTACAACTACTAGTAATAATGATAATAATAATAATGATAATAATAATAATAATAATAATAATAATAACAATAATAATTATATAATAATAGTAATAACAATAATAATAATAGTGATGGTGAAAATAATAATAATATTGACCAAAAAAACTGTAATAATGAAAATAGTAATTATCAGATTGGTAGTAATAATAATAACATTGCCGATGGTAATAATAACGATAATTATAATAATGAAAATAATGATAATAACGATGATGATAATAATAATAATATGAATAATGATAATAATAATAATGATAATAATAATAATAATAATAATAATAATAACAACAACAACAGCAACAACAACAACAACAACAACACCAATGATAATAAAAATAATAATAATAATAATAATAGTAATAATAATAATAATGATAAAAATGATAGTAATAATAATAATAATGACAATAGTAATAATAATAACAATAATAATAATTTAATAATAAAAAATAATCAATAATGATAATAATGGTAATAATGATATTGATAATTATGATAATTATAATATAGATAAAAATAATATCAACACTGATAATAATAAAAATAACAATAATATCAATAACAATATTGATAATATAACAATAACAACAACAAAAACAACAATAGCAATAATAATTATAATAATGATGATGATGAAGGCAATGATGAAGGCAATGATGATGAAAAAGATAATTATAGTAATGATAACAAAGATAACAACAATGACGATGATAAAGATAAAGGAAAAGGAAAAGAAGAAGAAAAAGATAAAGATAAGGATAAGTAAAAAGAAAAAAGATAATGATGAAGATGAAATGTAAGATGAAGATAGAGATTAAGGTGAGGAAGAAGAGATTGAAGATGAAAATGAAGATGATGATGAAGATGAAGATGAAGATGAAGATGAAGATGAAGATGAAGATGAAGATGATGATGAAGATGATGATGAAGATGATGATGAAGATGATGATGATGATGATGATGATGAAGATGAAGATGAAGATGAAGATGAAGATGAAGATGATGATGATGATGATGATGAAGATGAAGATGAAGATGAAGATGATGATGATGATGATGATGAAGATGAAGATGAAGATGAAGATGAAGATGAAGATGAAGATGAAGATGAAGATGATGATGATAATGAGATGATGATGATGATGATGATGAATGATGAAGATGAAGATGATGAAAATGATGATAAAAGCATTAATAAAATTTTGTCAAACACGTACGATCTCAACAGTCAGAGAAAAAAATAAGAAGGATAAAATAAATAAATAAATAATTTTTAACCAAAAACGACCCCCCTCAAAAAAAAAAAATAATAATAATAATAATAATAAAAAAAAAAATAGAAATAAAAATACACAATGGTTTAATAAATTTGCAACATAGATTCCACACCGGTTTGTCCCGCTGTTCCGTAATAGGTTTGATCATTTACTATTGTCAGAGCTCACAGTCCCTATGGTGTTTCCTCCCGTCACGTTGCACACACGCGATGCAACATTTCCTACTCGGGATGGATTGCAATGTTTAGGGGAGGAGAGGGAGGGGAGGCGGGGAGGAGTGGGAGGGAAGGGGAGGGGAGAGGATGCGGGAGGGCAGGAGGGAGGGGAAGGGAGGGAGGAGGAGGTGGAGGAGGTGGGGAAGGGGAGGTGGGGAGGTGGGGAGGGTGGGGAAGAGGAGGAGAGGGAGGGAGGAGGAGGTGGAGAAGGGGATGTGGGCAGGGTGGGAGATGGAGAAGGAGGAGGGAGAGCGAAGGGGAGGCGAGGATGGGAAGAGAGAAAGGAAGGGGGTGTGGGAGAAGAAGGGAAAGGGAGAGGAAGGGAGGCTAGGGAGAAGGAGGAAGAGTGAGGGAAGAGGAGGGAGACGAGGGGAAAGGATGAATGGAGTGAGGGGAGCGAAAGATGAGGATGGAGGCGAAGGGAGAAGAAGGGAGAGGAAAGAATTAGTAAAGAAGGTAGAGAAGCGAGAGTGAGGGAAAGGAGGTGGAGAGGGAGTGAAGGAAGGTGGAGAGGGAGGGAAGGGAAATTAAGAAGGAGGAAAGGGCGGTAGAGGGAAGAGGGAAAGGTAGATAATGAAGATAGACGAGGAGGACTAAAGGAAGGGATGGGAGAGAGAAGAAAGAGACAGGGAGAGACAAGGACACGTTAGTACCCAGGATACATCTGCTGACCGTGAATAAGTGTTGAGTATTACGTATACATGTATTCTTGTGTACCGCTGGAGTACGCACAACAGCAAGCATGTCAAGTTTGTATACATGTAAAGGCATGGAGAGCTGTGTGTGTAGGCAGGTATATGCGCGTGTTTGTGCGCTTGGGACAGGGTAGAAGGTGCGCGTGTGTGTGTGTGGGTATGTGTGTGTGTGTGTGTGTGTGTGTGTGTGTGTGTGTGTGTGTGTGTGTGTGTGTGTGTGTGTGTGTGTGTGTGTGAATATGTGTGTCTGTGTGTGTGCGTGTGTGTGATGGTATGCGTGTGTGTGTATGTGAGTGTGTGTATGTGTGTGTGTGATGTGTGTGTCTGTGTGAGCTTATAAAGCCAGGTGCGTGCGCGTGTGTGTGTGTATATTTGCGGGCTCTCGTGTTTGTAACTGATTGGTGAAATATGTTGCTCATTTCATGCTCTGCTAATATAATTATCGTGAAATTACATAAACAGTACATTTGATTACCAATTCATTCCGAACTAATTGAGCCCA
>NC_051420.1:5905984-5910984 GCF_015228065.2 Penaeus monodon
TCAGGGGATTTAGTAAAACCCCTGGAGAATAAAAATTTTTAAAAATAGAAATAAAACTAAAAAACATATATACATATATATATCATTTTTTAAAAACCCCCCACGGGGGGGTTCGAAAATCCCCGGGATCACCGGGAAATCCCCATTTCACACACATATACACACTACCGCGCGAGCACACGCACCACACACTCACCACAAAACACACACACAAAACTATACATACTACGAGCGTATACGCACACGACACAAACACACGCGAAACGCGCGTGCACCACACAATACACACACAAACACTCTCACACATACACAACAACACACATACACACAAAACCACACACGCAGACCACAGGGGACATACACAACCCACACGAAACACGGACACACCCCACGCACAGGCACAGTACAGAAAAAACATTCAACACGTTGCTACACGCACACAGACTCATAAAACAGACACACTCACATATGCATATAACACACACACAGACAAATTTACACTCACACCACACACAAAACACCCCACACACACACATACACTCAGGCACGCACACGACACACACAGGCGCATGTACACATGCAGCCAACACGCACTCACATATTCGCACACACACACATACACACACCCCCACATCCCACAGGCACGCAAAACGGACACACACAGGCGCATGTACACATGCAGCCAACGCACTCACAAAAGCACACACAACACACACACACACACACACACAACAAAACACACACAACACACACCCCACACACACACACAACAAAACACACACACACAACAAACACACACACACACACAACACACACACACACACACACGCACACACACAAAATACACACACACACACACATACACAGGACGCACACGGACACACACAGGCGCATGTACACATGCAGCCACACGCACTCACATATGCACACACACACACACACACACACACAAACACACACACACACACACACACACCACACACACACACACACACACACACACACACACCACACACACACACACACACCACACACACACATATTATGTACATAGGACTTAGATAAACCCTAATACAAAAAACCAAAAATCATAATACACAAACTGGAAATTTCCGATTGTTTTCCCCACTTTCGGTACGAGCACACAGTAGTCTGATCACATAACTAATTCAATCTTGCCACTAGGTCTCTGAATCTGATTAGGTGAACCCCCAGACCATTAGCAATTTCTGTCATACCATATCATCAAAGCCCACATCCTCCCACAAACCAATGTTTGTCATTATCCTTAATCAGAGGAACAAATTTTGCTCTCTACTCGCTCTTACTGATTTCCCACTTTGGTAAGACTCAGGCATATTTCCGAACCCTTTAGGCTTAATTTCTTGGCTGCCGTTTGGGTGATGATAGTCAAAAGCGTAGACAAATCATATGAGCCACTACTAATTTTACTTATCATTGAGAAACACTTGGTCTATCCAGAAGATTACTAAAATCTTTAACAGTATGCAAGTTTTTTTTAAAGCACAGAATGCAAAGGAGGGTGATGCAGTTTTTCACGTATTATTGTTTCCAACTTGAACATTACAGAGAATCTTCTTATCACAGTCTCTGCTGATATGGGAAGGTTCCAGGCAAACAAAACACATGAAACCAATACCTTTTGCCTTTTGTCTTATTGTTTACACTTGGACCCTTTAATTCACTACCAAACTGAATTATGTTTGCTAGATTTACCATTGCCTACGACAGATTAGCTGAACAATCAAGCATATACTTCTGACAAACTTTCTGATCCTGGGCCAGCTTAGTGCTACAGTCAGACTGTCTATAGTTCCATCGCCTTCAGCACTAGCGATATAATGATTGGCTGCCTTAGTGCTATCCTTGCCAGCCTATATTCATTCTCCATGTACTCTATAACCTGACATTCTCCAGTCAAAAAGTTTACAAGCTGTTCAAAAACCTCTCTTGGTCAGCTAAGGCTTGAGCCTAATGCGTCCATTCCCTTTTTAAACTATTAGGAAGTAATCTTTCAGTTTTAGTTACTGTAGTAAAATTTTCTATTTCATTTACTCTATTTTCTTTAAATCAAACCCAACCCTGCTTGACATTTGTTACTTCAAGTAATTTCCGAGTATTTCTTTCAGGACGGGCTTTAAAACACTAAGTTCACCTAAACAGCATCTCCCAACCCTTTTTAAAGTAGAACCAAAACTTCTTACCAAGCTATCCCAAAATCAGATCAAATTCGTCCAATATCTTCTTTAACCTTTCCTTGTAAAGATCTCCTTAGTATAAATGGATCCTTCTTATGAAGGGCCATCACCAAACGTGTGTAATCCTTAATGAGAGTAGGGACCTCTCTGGCATTGCCGTCAAAAAACTGGGAGGCTCTTACTTTCTTAACAAGTATACTATATGAATTATCAGGACGTTGAGCCAGTTTCTGTGTTTCTTCCTTTAATAACACTAATGTTTGAATGGATATCACACTTTCTTCTCTAAATCACATATGTAATTTAAAGTTCATTGATTGATCAGCTGTTTGAAGCAGATATCATTTATAATTTTTACTATTTGAAACTTTCATAAATTCTCTCAAAACTACGCTAACAATTCCAATGGCTCATCCTCTCTTTACAGTCATGGAACGCTTACTTTCGTGGTAAAGTGTCCTTTGGCGATGCCTCTGTGCTTCTTAAGGGTTTTCTGATCTTTACAGCCAGAGTTCCGCCCATGTTAGTCTGTTATTGGATGGAAGTGTTAATACATCTAGGAGGAGGGACAATGGAGTCTCAGGTATTGCATGCACAAGATTTTCTTTAGGTGAGCCAACCTGCAAGCAAACATAAATATTACCATCTAAGTAAACAAGACGCAAAAATAATAGATTACTCGTACAGTTATGATAAATAAAACACTGAGGTCGCTATGTGAATCAAACCAAAGAAAATTTGAATTCCCAAACTCTAATATAAATAACAAACAAATACGTCAACAATATATTTTTTTCCTTCACGAAAGCAATTTTCACAATATACAATATTCTCTTCATTACCAGCAAGAAGAACCAAAACTTTACATTCAACATATCTGGGGGAAAATCCAACATTAAAATTAAAAAGAAATGAGTGAAACATTAATTGTTCACAACGAGACCTCCCATCGCTCTGGCTAGTAATCACTAAATCAGGCCTTGATCCGCAGGAACAAACGTCCGATCATTGAATAAGCTGGAAGTGACAATGAATTTAATCATCCAGAACAAAATCACGTACATAAAACATGAATCCACATTTCCCTGTTTAGAAGCAGTGTGTTCTGGTTGCGCATGAATTTTAAAGCCATATAGCATTTAGATTCTTTAGAATAACATCCTGAATCATCATAAATACATACCACAGTAACAGAAAGATGCTGTTCTGATCAATAATCATAGGTGTCGATGGTTTCAACAGAGGGAATCGGGGCAAAACACAAGCCCACTTCCGCCACAGTTCACAAAATGCCCAGCGTCACCTTCGAAGTGAAAACAAAAAACGTATGCCGAGCGGACAAGCGGAGTCTATGGAATTTAATTAAAAAAAAATATATCCAACAAAAGCAAAGATACATGAAAATAATTAAATGTATATCATAATGACATAAAAATTTAAGATACATATTCCTAAATTAGAGAAAATCACACAAAATCATAAACATGCAGATAAGATATCTTGAATAAAATTCATGAACAAATATGTGTATATAAACTATAGCTACATATATATATATATATTGGTGTGTGTGTGTTGTGTGTGTGCGTGTGTGGGGTGGTGTGTTGTGTGTGTGTTTGTGTGTGTGAATTGTTGGTGTGTGGTGTTGGTGTGTTGTTTGTGTGTGTGTTTGTGTAGTGCGCGCGCGCGCGCGTGTGTGTATACATGTGTATATATGAATATACATATATGAATAAATAAATAAATGAATTATATATATATATATATATATATATATATAATATATAATATATATATATTATATATTATGGGTGGGTGCTTCATGCTCAAGGTGATGTGAAGTGATGGTTTGATAGCCTAGTGTTAATTAAGTGCTTGCATGCCTTCTCGCTTGCAGCTGCCACCACTGACTAGCCTAGTACGAAAAAGGGAGCAGCTTAGCCTAAGCCTCCTAGGCCAGTTCACAGCCTCTCCGTCATTGAGACTTCTCCTCGTGGCCACCCATGGAATCTTGCAATCCCAGGCTAAAACTGTGGGGGATCTCAGAGCAGCAGGAGTCCCCTGAGGTATAGAGCTTTGTACTAAATCATGCACCTTAGCCACCCTAGGGTAAATGGGCGGCTCAGGGGAGGTGGGCCTTGCCAGCCCTTGAGATAACTCACCAGCAGTGCATATAATAAATGGATAAGCTGGATGTTCCTCCCACCCAGCAGGTGGGGCGGGCTGTGGGTCCCGTTGGGGGGGTCCAAATGTTAGGACGCAGGATGGAACGAGATACTGTCCGCCTAGGCCCTGGCAGGCGCTAACCAGATGAGTTTGGGGGCGAAGCGCCAAGGGAACCCCAGGCGTCTTTGAGCCCACGCCTGCCAATCCACTTTATTGGGCAGTGTAGGCGGGGGTGGCAGTGGCATCACCTGGAGCAACCGCCAAGCTTACCCTCATGCAAGCTATCGGGAGTATTTAGAACATCTGGTCCTGGCAGGACGAGCAGTTACCTCTCCTATAAGGGAACTAGAGCCGTTGGGAGTTTAGGTGATTGCCCTCTCGGACGGGAGAAAATATGGCAGCAGCATGATCAGTATAGGTGGATACACCTACTATGGTGGGCTTTTGGTGATGGTCATCACCTCCAGGGAGTAGCCATAGCTATCTCTAGCCGACTTCAACCCTCGGTACTTGAGGTAACACCGGTTGATGAACGTACTGAGGTAACACCAGTTGATGAATGGTATTATGGCATTGAGACTGAAGCATGCTATTGGCTTTGTGTGTCTTATTGCT
>NC_051420.1:5913484-5918484 GCF_015228065.2 Penaeus monodon
AAGTTCTGTGAATTGATCATAGTGGCGAACCCACGGGCACACTCCCCCTCCCTCAAGTCTGTCCAAATGAAACACTCTAGAATGGCCATTGGAAGGACGAGGAGTTTTGAAGTGGACCTCTAGGGTAATCACTAGGGTAGTCTGCGCCTCAGAACTCGACACTCCGGTAAACCCTGCAATTCTGGAGGATCCTTCATCGAGTGCTGACAAGAATGTGGTCATCTCCTTGGCCAGTGATGCGGGTTGGAGTGCTGATACCGGGAGCCAGAAATCCTCAATCTCTGGGACCTAGCAAATTCCCGGAGAAGGAGGCTGTTCTCGCTGCTGGGATCAGCTCCCGAGCTATGGGGGCCGACAGTCATCTCGTGGCAGCTCGATCACCACCGGATACCGCATTGAAGTCGCCCAGAACAGTGCAAATATGTCTCACCAGGGACAAATGTCTGCCACAGATGTGAGTTTGGCTTAGAACGCTTTCACATCGAGTTTGCAAACATCGGTAGGAGCGTACACAGCAATAAGACACACAAAGCCAATAGCATGCTTCAGTCTCAATGCCATAATACCATTCATCAACTGGTGTTACCTCAGTACGTTCATCAACCGGTGTTACCTCAAGTACCGAGGGTTGAAGTCGGCTAGAGATAGCTATGGCTACTCCCTGGAGGTGATGACCATCACCACAGCCCTACCAGTAGTAGGTGTATCCACCTATACTGATCATGCTGCTGCCATATTTTCTCACGTCCGAGAGGGCAATCACCTAAACTCCCAACGGCTCTAGTTCCCTTATAGGAGAGGTAACTGCTCGTCCTGCCACAAGGACCAGATGTTCTAAATACCTACCCGATAGCTTGCATGAGGGTAAGCCATTGGCGGTTGCTCCAGGTGAATGCCACTACTGCCACCCCCGCCTACACTGCCCCAAATAAAGTGGATTGGCAGGCTGTGGGCTCAAATGACCGCCTGTGGGTTCCCTTGGGCTTCGCCCCACAACCTCATGCTGGGTTAGCGCCTGCCAGGGCACAGGCGGGACGAGTAACTCTCGTTCCCATCCTGCGTCCTAACATTTGGACCCCCCCAACGGGACCCACAGCCCGCCCCACCTGCTGGGTGGGAGGAACATCCAGCTTATCCATTTATTATATGCACTGCTGGTGAGTTATCTCAAGGGCTGGCAAGGCCCACCTCCCCTGAGCCGCCCATTTACCCTAGGGTGGCTAAGGTGCATGATTTAGTACAAAGCTCTATACCTCAGGGGACTCCTGCTGCTCTGAGATCCCCCACAGTTTAGCCTGGGATTGCAAGATTCCATGGGTGGCCACGAGGAGAAGTCTCAATGACGGAGAGGCTGTGAACTGGCCTAGGAGGCTTAGGCTAAGCTGCTCCCTTTTTCGTACTAGGCTAGTCAGTGGTGGCAGCTGCAAGCGAGAAGGCATGCAAGCACTTAATTAACACTAGGCTATCAAACCATCACTTCACATCACCTTGAGCATGAAGCACACAATATATAATATATATATATTATATATATATATATATATATATATATATATATATAATTCATTTATTTATTTATTCATATATGTATATTCATATATACACATGTATACACACACGCGCGCGCGCGCGCACATACACACACACACACACACACACACACACACACACACACACACACACACAATTCACACACACACACACACACACACACACACACACACACACACACACACACACACACACACACACACACACACACATATATATATATATATATGTATGCATATATGTTTATATATACACATATATTGTCTCATGAATTTTATTCAAGATATCTTTATACTGCATGTTTATGATTTTGTGTTGATTTTCTCTATATTTAGGAATTATGTATTACGTTATGAATTTTTTATGTAATTATGATATACATTTAATTATTTTATCATGTATCTTTTGCTTTTGTTGGATATATTTTTTTTAATTAAATTCCATAGACTCCGCTTGTCGCTCGGCATACGTTTTTTGTTTTCACCTTCGAAGGTGACGCTGGCATTTTGTGAACTGTGGCGGAAGTGGGCTTGTGTTTTGCCCCGATTCCCTCTGTTGAAACCATCGACACCTATGATTATTGATCAGAACAGCATCTTTCTGTTACTGTGGTATGTATTTATGATGATTCAGGATGTTATTCTAAAGAATCTAAATGCTATATGGCTTTAAAATTCATGCGCAACCAGAACACACTGCTTCTAAACAGGGAAATGTGGATTCATGTTTTATGTACGTGATTTTGTTCTGGATGATTAAATTCATTGTCACTTCCAGCTTATTCAATGATCGGACGTTTGTTCCTGCGGATCAAGGCCTGATTTAGTGATTACTAGCCAGAGCGATGGGAGGTCTCGTTGTGAACAATTAATGTTTCACTCATTTCTTTTTAATTTTAATGTTGGATTTTCCCCCAGATATGTTGAATGTAAAGTTTTGGTTCTTCTTGCTGGTAATGAAGAGAATATTGTATATTGTGAAAATTGCTTTCGTGAAGGAAAAAAATATATTGTTGACGTATTTGTTTGTTATTTATATTAGAGTTTGGGAATTCAAATTTTCTTTGGTTTGATTCACATAGCGACCTCAGTGTTTTATTTATCATAACTGTACGAGTAATCTATTATTTTTGCGTCTTGTTTACTTAGATGGTAATATTTATGTTTGCTTGCAGGTTGGCTCACCTAAAGAAAATCTTGTGCATGCAATACCTGAGACTCCATTGTCCCTCCTCCTAGATGTATTAACACTTCCATCCAATAACAGACTAACATGGGCGGAACTCTGGCTGTAAAGATCAGAAAACCCTTAAGAAGCACAGAGGCATCGCCAAAGGACACTTTACCACGAAAGTAAGCGTTCCATGACTGTAAAGAGAAGATGAGCCATTGGAATTGTTAGGCGTAGTTTTGAGAGAATTTATGAAAGTTTCAAGATAGTAAAAATTATAAATGAATATCTGCTTCAAACAGCTGATCAAATCAATGAACATTTAAATTACATATGTGATTTAGAGAAGAAAAGTGTGATATCCATTCAACATTAGTGAACTTATAAAGGAAGAAACAGAAAACAGAAACTGGCTCAACAGTCTGATAATTCATGTAGTATACTTGTTAAGAAAGTAGAGCCTCCAGTTTTTGACGGCAATGCCAGAGAGGTCCCTACTCTCATTAAGGATTACACACGTTTGGTGATGGCCCTTCATAAGAAGGATCCATTTATACTAAGGAGATCTTTACAAGGAAAGGTTAAAGAAGATATTGGACGAATTTGATCTGATTTTGGGATAGCTTGTAAGAACGTTTTGGTTCTACTTTAAAGGTTGCAGATGCTGTTTTAGGTGAACTTAGTGTTTTAAAGCCAGTCCCTGAAAGAAATACTCGGAAGTTACTTGAAGTAACAAATGTCAAGCAGGGTTGGTTAGATTTAAAGAAAATAGAGTAAATGAAATAGAAAATTTTACTACAGTAACTAAAACTGAAAGATTACTTCCTAATAGTTTAAAAAGGGAATGGACGCATTAGGCTCAAGCCTTAGCTGACCAAGAGAGGTTTTTGAACAGCTTGTAAACTTTTTGACTGGAGAATGTCAGGTTATAGAGTACATGGAGAATGAATATAGGCTGGCAAGGATAGCACTAAGGCAGCCAATCATTATATCGCTAGTGCTGAAGGCGATGGAACTATAGACAGTCTGACTGTAGCACTAAGCTGGCCCAGGATCAGAAAGTTTGTCAGAAGTATATGCTTGATTGTTCAGCTAATCTGTCGTAGGCAATGGTAAATCTAGCAAACATAATTCAGTTTGGTAGTGAATTAAAGGGTCCAAGTGTAAAAAAATAAGACAAAAGGCAAAAGGTATTTGGGTTTCATGTGTTTTGTTTGCCCGGAACCTTCCCATATCAGCAGAGGGCTGTGATAAGAAGATTCTCTGTAATGTTCAAGTTGGAAACAATAATACGTGAAAAACTGCATCACCCTCCTTTGCATTCTGTGCTTTAAAAAAAACTTGCATACTGTTAAAGATTTTAGTAATCTTCTGGATAGACCAAGTGTTTCTCAATGATAAGTAAAATTAGTAGTGGCTCATATGATTTGTCTACGCTTTTGACTATCATCACCCAAACGGCAGCCAAGAAATTAAGCCTAAAGGGTTCGGAAATATGCCTGAGTCTTACCAAAGTGGGAAATCAGTAAGAGCGAGTAGAGAGCAAAATTTGTTCCTCTGATTAAGGATAATGACAAACATTGGTTTGTGGAGGATGTGGGCTTTGATGATATGGGTATGACAGAAATTGCTAATGGTCTGGGGGTTCACCTAATCAGATTCAGAGACCTAGTGGCAAGATTGAATTAGTTATGTGATCAGACTACTGTGTGCTCGTACCGAAAGTGGGGAAAACAATCGGAAATTTCCAGTTTGTGTATTATGATTTTGGTTGTTGTATTAGGGTTTATCTAAGTCCTATGTACATAATATGTGTGTGTGTGTGTGTGTGTGTGTGTGTGTGTGGTGTGTGTGTGTTGTGTGTGTGTGTGTGTGTGTGTGTGCGTACGGCGGTGTGTTTTTGTGCTTGTGTGCGTGTGCGCGTATATGCATAGATGTGAGCGTGCGTTTTTGTGCACATCCGTGTGCGAATAGCTGTGTTTGTGAAAATGTGTAGCTGTGTGTGTGTGTGTGTGTGTGTGTGTGCATATCGTCGTGTGGCTGCATGTGTACATGCGCCTGTGTGTGTCCGTGTGCGTGCCTGTGTATGTGTGTGTGTAGTGTGAATGTTGTGTGTGCGTGTGTGTGTGTGTGTGTGTGTTGTGTGTGTGGTGTTTGTTGTGTGTGTGTGTTTGTTGTGTTGTTGTGTGTGTGTTATGTCGGTGTTGGCATATGTGAGTGCGTTTTGGCTGCATGTGTACATGCCCCAAAAAAATGTGTGTGTCCAGTGTGCGTGCCTG
>NC_051420.1:5922405-5937405 GCF_015228065.2 Penaeus monodon
GATTATATTTTATATTTATATTATAATATTACACACACACACACATGTGTAGTGGTGTTGCGCCCCGCGCGCGGTATATATATAAAATATATATAAAATATATTAAATATATTAATATACATATATATATATATATTAATAAAATATATATATTATAATATTATAAAATATATTTTAATATATATTTTTATTTAAATAATTGCGTGTGGTGTATGTAAATTTTGTTTGGTGTGTGTATATATATATATAATATTTTATTTTAATATATATATATAATTATATATATAATTAAATTGTGTGGTGTGGTGTGTGTTTTGGTGGTGTGTGTGTGTGTGTGGGTGTGTGGGGTGTGTGTGTGTGTTTTTCGTGTGTGTTTATTTGTGTGGGGGTGGTGTGTGTGGTGTGTGTGGGTGTGGTGGGGTGTGTGTGTGGGTTGTGTACAATATAAAAATATATATAAATATATTATTATATTATAAAATTAAAATAATATTACCATATATATGTAATATAATAATATTATTATATATATAAATTATATATATAAAAATAGTACCAAACAAAACCACACACACACCACACACCACCGCCAAAAACCCCCCACAAAACCACATACACACACACAAACCCACACCCACACACACACAACACACACACCCACACACACACACAACACACCCACACACACACACACACATATAAAATATAATAATAATTATATATTATATATATATATATATAAATATAATAACACACACACACATATATATACTTTACACACACACGCACTTATTAATATATATATATATAAAAATATATATATATATATAATATATTTAATATAATATATATATATAAATTATATATATGTATTTTATATATATATAAAAATATTTTATATATAATAATATATATACACGCGCGCGGCGCACACCCACTCACACAGTGGTGTGGGGTGTATATTTATATATATATATAATATATATTTTATTATTTTATTTAATTTTGCATATATTGTTATATATATTTTATATATATATATAATATATATATTATTATATAAAAATTATGTTGTGTGTGTGTGTGTGTGTGAGGGGTGTGGGGTGGGGGGGTTGGGTTTTGTAAAATATGTGAGAGAGACGGACGACGGGCAGATAGATAGTATGTATATAGTGTTTGTGAATGTGTATGTTTTTTTGTATATTTTAAAAGATATATACATTATATATACATACCCCCTACACACACACACACGCACAAACATAACACACACACACACACAACAAAACCACAACAAACACACAAAACACACCACAAAACCCCACACACACACACACACACACAAAACCACATATATATATTTTAAAATATATATATTATAATTTTAATATATATAAAATTAAAATATATATAGGTGTGGTTGTGTGGTGTGTGTGTGTGTTGTGTGTGGGGTGTTGTGTGTGTGTGTGTTTTGAATGTGTTTTTTTTCTTTTTTCAGTAACCAGGCGCAAAACAAAAAAAAAGAAATTCTCTCAAAATATCCTCCCAAAATTTGGGCTTTTTAAAAGTCCCAGTATCAGCACCCCAAAAGTCTAATTTGGGCCCGGGGACCGATCGCCCGGAAAAACGGGCAAAATCGTCAGACTCAAAAAAAGCCCTCTGCCTTTGCTTTTTGGGTAACATTTTTTTCCCTTTTTCCCTTTTAATTTACCCACAAGTGGAAGATCAGTGAGATTTTATCGGTAATGTCATAGAATATTTTCCCCTACAAAAAAAATAGCCCACTGTAGTTTTCCCCGGGGGGAAATAATGAGTAAGTTCGTTATTTAATGTCAATTTTACACAATAAGCCCTTTTTAGAAGATAGTGTTTTTAAACCTCTATTTTTCGGATTTGTAGAGTTTAAATATCATGCCCAGCACACACAAGCACAAAAAATGTAATTCATAAACGAAAAAAAATAGTAATATGATCTTTATACAAAAGACATAAATAGGTATATAAAATAGATAGATAAACAAAAAAAACAAGTATGTATGTATTTTAAAAAGTGATGCAAATAAAATTGCCTACTAACAATCGGGTTTGTGTGTGTTTTTTTTTGTGTGTGTGTGGTGTGTGTGTTGGGGGGGGTGTGCCCTATGTATAATTTCATCCTACATTAAAACAAAAAAAAACGCAGAATGCCGTTTTTAACGGAGGCATTGCGATTCTGACTCCGGACCAAATGGGAAAAGGGAAAGTCCCCCCAACACCCCGTTTTTCCCCCCAAAAGCAAAGAACAAACACTTGATAAAAGCTTAGAAGGAATTAAAGTGTGTTAAGAAAAAAAATTGAAAGGAGTCGCGGTCAAGTATACATGCGTGGTTGTTTTTGTGTAACTTTTTCAAAATTAAAAAATATTTTTGACAACTACTGTTTGTTCCTTTCCTTTTTTGATGTGCGGGTTTGGGGGAGTGGTTTGTCCCTGTTTTTATTTCTACTGTTTGTGGGTTGGGTCTGGGTTATTTTCCCTTTATTTTTAAAAATATATACTACACGGTATGCCTTTGTTTATATATATGTATATGTGTATATATAATATTATATATATATATAATATATAATATATATATATATATATATATACATTATATATATAATATATATATATAATATATATATATATATATATATTTTATAAAATATATTTGTTTTGGGGTGTGTGCACATATATGGATGTGTATATGTATTATAACTATATATGTTTATATGTGCATTTTATAATATATTTATATTATAATATTATATTATAATAAATATATTTTATGTGTGTGTTTTATTATATTTTATATATATATATATATATATATGTATATGTGTTTGTGTGTGTGTGTGGGTGTGTGTGTTTGTGTGTTAGTGTTTTGTGTGGTGGGGGTTTGTGTGTGTGTGTGGGGTGTGTTTTGTGTGTGTGTGTGGGGGTGTGGTGGGGTATGTATCATATACATATATTTTATATAATAAAAAAAATTAATAAAATATAAAATAAAATATATAATTTAAAATATATATATATATATATATATGCAAAAAACATATAATTATATACATATACACATCCAATATGTGCCACACACACACACACACATATATATATATAATATATATATATAAAATATATATATTTTATATTATAATATATATATATATATATATATATATATATATTATATATATATATATAATATATTTTATAAATATACGTTGTTTGTGGGGTTTCACATATTTTGGATGTGTATAGTAAAATAATAAAATATGTTTATATGTTTGGCATATATATATAAAATATATTATATATATTATATAATATATAATTTAATAATATTTTAATGTATATGTAATATATAATATATATATATATTAATGTGTGTGTGGTGGTGTGTGTGTGGGTGTGTGTGTGGGGGTGTGTGTGTGCGTGGTTTTGTGGTGTGGTGTGTTGGGGTGTGGGATGTTTTGCATATACATAGGGCACCACACACACACACACAAAGCACACACACATAAATTTCACACACACACACACACACACACACACCCAAAACAAACCACCCCAAAAAGCAAACACACACACACACACCCCACACCCACCCCATTAATAAAATTTTATATATATATTTTAATATATATATAATATATATTAATTATATTTGGGGAATTTTATTTAGTATATTGGCTGTAAATTTGAAAATTTATATATACAATAACTTATTATTAAAACGGTACATGAATTATTCAAAAGAAAAAAATTTACAAAGGGCGCGGGGAGGGAATAATTCTTTCCACCCACGAGTTTAAATTTTACTGCTATCACCGTGAATTTTCGCAATTAAAGAACGACGTTTGGGCATCAGTCAAAAAATTTTAAATTTTGTCCCGAAATTACTGGGATTAGTGCCCGATCTTAAGGGGCTGTTTTTGTGACCTTTTTTGCCCGGGGGGGTTATTTGGGAATTTTAAATGTTCCCGTTTGCATTCTTCTCCCCTTCTCTTCCCTCCCCTCTCTCTTTTCTCTCTCTCCCCTGTCTCCCCTTTTCTCCCCTCGCTCTCTCTCTCTCTCGCTCTCTCTCTCTCCCCTTTCTGTCTGCGTGTGCGCCCCCCCCCCCTTTTCTCTCTTTCTGTCTGCGTGTGCGCCTCCCCCCCCCCCTCTCCCTCTCTTCTTGCTCTCTCTTTCGCTTTTCCCCTCTCTCTCCCCCTTTTCCCCTCTCTCTCTTTCTCTCTCTCTCCTTTTCTCTTTCTTTTTCCCCTCCCCTCCTCTCTCTCCGTTTTATTCTCCCCTTTCTCTCTGTTGGGTAAATGCATAAAATTCATAAGAACCCCGGCATTTCCTAAGGGAATTTTTTTTTTCCCCAAATTTTTTCACATTTTTTTTCAAAAACCCTAAAAAAAAACTTACAACCACCCCTTTTTCTATCGAACCCTCATCAAAACTTGGACAAAAAAAATCACACATATATACATAGACATAAAAACACAGAGGGCGCTTACACAAGGGAAAAAACATGTAAGTTCTAATTTAAAAAAAAATGGGAAAAAGAACGTTGGAAAAAAAAGACTGCAAATTGTGCCTTGTTTTTTCATGTGCAGGTTTTTTGTTTGGGGGAAACCCCCCGACTTTCTCCGCCCTAAAATTAATTGGAAAGTAAATCCAATGAAGGCAAGGGCCACAAAAATACTCTTTTTTCCTTTTTTATGGGGGAAAATTTTTTATGGGGCCCTGGGCCGGGTCGCTTAAAGGTTTTTTTCTTTTTTCAAGAATTTCTGATTTATAACCTCGCGTTTTAGGAAGACTGTAAGCTCGAGGAAAGAAAATGTTTTTTTCCCCCCTAAGCTTTTGTACAAAACTAACATGAAAGGGCTTTTCAAGGATGAAAGTGGATTTCGAGCAAGTAAAAATTTAAAGGTTTTATTCCCCCTCCATATAATTTAGTGTCCTTGGGGCTGTAAAAAGTATCATACAAAGGGCAGCAAAAGCGAGTAAGTGAAAAGTGGGTTTTCTCCGTAAAGGTTTTTCCCCTCTTCTCTTCCAAACGGGTTCGGCCCGTCAATGCCCTTATCGCCAACTCTCCGGATATTGTGCTGGATTTTTCCGCCGGGTATGACCCGGGGTTACAGTCTGGTTGTCCCTTTACGGCCACAAATCTTTGCAAATCAAGGGCAGAACGACCCATCTTTTCCCCCTTTAAAGGGAAAACTACAAGGGTAGGGGTTTTAAAAAGGGTTTTTTAATGTTCTTTTTATTCATTTGCCCGTTTTTTATGCGGCCATTTACGTTATCTTGTTATTGTCACTTCAGGAGTTTAACTACATTTACATTAGTGTATTGATTTCCTCTTGTTTTTGTTTTTCTTTTGTTATTTGTGATGCGTGTAATACTCTAATAATGTAATACTTCTAGTGGATATTTATGACCGAAAAATATACAAGCAAATGAAAAAGAGAGACATTCCTTATGTGATCTCTCTCTCTCGATCTCTCTATCTATCTATCTATCTATCTTCGAACTATCTATCTGTCTGCCTGTCTGTCTATCTCTACTGATACATCTCTCTATCTACCTCTCTCTCTCTCCCTCTTCTTTTTCTTCTCTCTCTCTCTCTCCTTCGTTCTCTCTCTCTCTCTCCTTCGTTCTCTCTCCTCTTCTCTCTGTCTCTCGTCTCTCTCTCTTCCTCTCTCTCTCTCTCTCTCTCTCTTCATCCTCTCTCTCTCCTTTTCTCTCTCTCTCTCTCTCTCCTCTCTCCTCTCTCCTCTCTCCCTCTCTTCTCTCTCCTCTCTCTCTCTCTCTCTCTCTCTCTCTCTCTCCTCCCCTGCATTAAAAAAACAGTAAAGGGAGAAAAAAAAGAACCTAGCCTCAGGAGAAGGTAAGTGATCGTGTGAGAGGAAGACAGATCTGGCACTTAATCAAGAGAAGATCTTCAGGAAAACAGGCACGAGGAGAGAAGTCCGAAGTTTAGAGATCAAAGGAGGGACGCGGACAGTGAACCACGTTATGCGAAGAAGGCTCTTAATTTCTTCAAAGGATTTATGCATGGGGGAGCATCACCATTGTCATGAATGTTGTTATTGTTATTGGTATTATAAATATCCTTGTTTATCATTATTATCATCCGAAGTTTTTTATTCATTATTACTACTACCATCAACATAATCATTATTATTATAATTACTATTATTAGCATTGTTGTTGTTTTTGTTGTTCTGTTATTTTATTATCATTATTATTATATCATTATTTTCATTTTATTTTATTGCTATTATTACTATTACTATTATTATTGTTATCATCATTATTATCAATATTATCATTATTATTGTTATCATCATCATCCTTATTATCATTATCTTTATTAATACTCTTTTCTCTCTACTCTCTCTCTCTCTCTCTCTCTCTCTCTCTCTCTCTCTCTCTCTCTCTCTCTCTCTCTCTCTCTCTCCCTCTCTTTCTCTTTTTTTCTCTCTCTTCTCCCACAATCCTTCTTTCCACCCCCCTCTCCCCCTCTCTATTATCACTCTCCCCTACCATCAGATGTGTACCCAAGCCCTATCTTCTATTTATCTACCTGATGACCTTCGCCCCTTCTCGCCTCATTAAGGATTTCTCAAGAAAGAGAGAGAGAGAGAGAGAGAGAGAGAGAGAGAGAGAGAGAGAGAGAGAGAGAGAGAGAGAGAGAGAGAGAGAAACAAACAGACAGACAGACAAACAGACAGAGCGAGAGAGAGAGAGAGAGAGAAGAGAGAGAGAGAGAGAGAGAGAGAAGGAGAGAGAGAGAAGGAGAGAGAGAGAAGGAGAGAGAGAGAAGGAGAGAGAGAGAGAGAGAGAGAGAGAGAGAGGGTGGGGGGAGAGAGAGAGATAGAATGTATGTATATATATTTAGTGCAAATCTAGTCACGTAAATCGGTAAAATTCTTTCTTCCTGCAGGCAACACTTCGCTTAAAGACGTTGTCACCGAAGTTTGTCTTTATGGAAGAAAAGGAGGGAGAAAAATAATTTAAAAAAATTGGCATTTGCGTATTTTTGCAGCGACTTAATTACGCCCCGTGAGAATTTTTATGATGTAAACTTTGCGGTAAATTTTGAGGTATGACAAAGTTTGCTCTGATTTTTTTAAGGAGGGTCATGCATGAGCGGTATTTGTGGTGTGTGGTGTGTTTGGTGTTGGTGTGTGTTTGTGTGTGGGGTGGTGTGTGTTTGGGTTTTGTTTTGTTTGGGTTTGGGGTGGGTTTTTTTTTTGGGTGTTTTTTGGGGGTTTTTTGCATAAGCTTTTTACAATCTACTATGAAGATCGTTATACAAGGATGAAAGAGTGGATATTCGAGAAGTAAAATTAATGGTTGATTCCCCTTCATATCTTTATGTGTCGCTTGGCGCTGTAGCAGTAGTACATACAGGACAGCAAAAGCGAAGTTTTAAGAAAAGGTTTTTGAAATGTGGTTCTCTCCTTGAGTTTTCCCTCTTCTCTGCCAGCGGGTACGGCAGCTCAATGCTCCTTAATCGCCAACTCTCGGATATTGTGCTGGTATTTACCGCCGGATATACGTTTACAGTGCTGGTCCGTCCCTTTACGACCACACTCTTTGCAAACAAGACATAACGACCTCCTCTTCCCCTTAATGGGAAGACTACAATGATAGCTTTAAAAGGCTATTATTTAATGTTCTTTTCTTTCATTTGCACGTTTATTATGCGGGCCATTTACGTTTCTTGTTTATTGTCACTGTCCAGAGTTTAACTACATTTACATTAGTGTAAATTGATTCCTCTTTGTTTTTGTTTTTCTTTTGTTATTTAGTGATGCGTGTATACTCTTATGTAAACTTCTAGTGGATATTATGACCGAAAAATATAACAAGAAATGAAAAAGAGAGACATTCCTTATGTGATCTCTCTCTCTCGATCTCTCTATCTATCTATCTATCTATCTTCGAACTATCTATCTGTCTGCCTGTCTGTCTATCTCTACTGATACATCTCTCTATCTACCTCTCTCTCTCTCCCTCTCTTTCTTTCTTTCTCTCTCGGATCTCCTCTCTCTCTCTCTCTCTCCCGCCCCTCTCTCCTCGTCTTCTCTCTCTTCTTCTCTCTCTCGTCTCTCTTCCTCTGTCTTTTCTCGCTCCTCTCTCTTTCTTCTCTCTCTCTCTCTCTCTCTCTCTCTCTCTGTCTTTCTTTCTCTCTCTCTCTCTCCTTTCTCTCGTCTCTCTCTCTCTCTCTCTCTCGCCTCGCTCGTTCCATCTCTCTCATCGTCCTCTCTCTCGGTCTCTCTCTCTCTCTCTCATCCCCTGCATTAAAAAACAGTAAGGAGATAAAAAAAGAACCTAGCCTCAGGAGAAGGTAAGTGATCGTGTGGCGGAAGACAGATCTGGCACTTAATCAAGAGAAATCTTCGGAAACCAGGCACGAGGAGAGAAGTCCGAAGTTTAGAGATCAAAGGAGGGGCGCGACAGTGAACCACGTTTATGCGAAGAAGGCTTCTTAATTTCTTCAAGGATTTATGCATGGGGGACTCCCATTGTCATGATGTTGTTATTGTTATGGTATTATAATATCCTTGTTTATCATTATTATCAATCCGAATTTTTTTATTCATTATTACTACTCATCAACAGAATCATTATTATTATAATTACTATTAATATTAGCATTGTTTGTTGTTTGTTGTTGTTCTTGTTATTGTTATTATCATTATTTTAGATCATTATTTTCATTATTATTATTGCTATTATTACTATTACTATTATATTGTTATCATCATATTATCATATTATCATTATTATTGTTATCACATCATCCTTATATCATTATCTTTATTAATACTCTTTTTCCTCTCTACTCTCTCTCTCTCTCGTCTCTCTCTCATCCTCGTCTCGTCTCATCTCTCTCTCTCTCTCTCCTCTCTCTCTCTCTCTCCCTCTCTTTCTCTTTTTTTCTCCTCTCTCTCCACATCCTTCTTTCCACCCCCCTCTCCTCCCCTCTCTATTATCACTCTCCCCTAGCATCATGTGTACCCAGCCCTATCTTCTATTTTCTAACCGGATGACCTTCGCCCCTTCCGCCTCATTAGGATTTTCTCAGAAAGAAGAGAGAGAGGAGAGGAGGAGAGAGGAGAGAGAGAGAGAGAGAGAGAGAGAGAGGAGAGAAGAGAGAGAGAGCGAGTAGAGAGAAACAAACAGACAGCAGACACAACAGAGCGAGTAGAGAGAGAGAGAGAGAGAGAGAGAGAGAGAGAGTTTAAGAAAGAAAAAGAGAGAGTCATTGGAGACACGAGCGAGGAGAGGATGGATGGGGGAGGGAGGGAGAGAGGAGAGAGAGGAGAGAGCGATCGAGAGCGAACGCTAGAGAGAGAATGTATATCAGCTCAGTAGAGCGCGAGCTAGAGCGAGATACGTGATATCTTATGATAGAGGAGCGCGAGGTAGGGAGGTGCTGGATTTCGGGAGAGAGGATGAGATCTATCGAGAGATGCTATTACTTAGATATAGAACGAGCAGATAGACGCGTGAGGGGTTGTGGGGGGGAGAGGAGAGTAGAATGTATGTATAAAATATATTTAGATGCAATCTCGTCACGTAAATCGTAAATTTCTTTCTTCTTCCCCTGCGGGCCACACTCGCTTAAGACGTTGTCTACCGAAGTTTGTCTTTATGGAAGAAAGAGGGAGAAAAATAATTTAAAAAATTGGCATTTGCGTGTTTTGCAGCGACTTAATTACGCCCCGTGAGAAATTTTTATGATGTAAACTTTGCGGTAGATTTTGAGGTATGGACAAGTTTGCTCTCTGATTCTGATTTTTTTTAAGGAGGGTCCCATTGCAATGAGCGGAATGAGCGGTATGTGTGTGGTGTGTGTGTGTGTGTGTGTGTGTGTGTGTGGGTGTGTGGGTGTTGGTGTGTGTGTGTGTGTGTGTATGTGTGTGTGTGGTGTGTGTGTGTGTTTCTTCCTTTCTTCTTTGTGCTCTGTATGTGTGTCTGTGAGTGTTTTCTTGTGCATCTGGTGTGTGTGTTGCATGCATGTGGTGTCCTCTTCAAATATATTTTCGTCATGTCTGCCATAAGTCTTCATAAACATAAACCCTAAATCTCAGAATAATAAGAAAAAGAGTAGAGGAGAAAACGAAGAAACTAGAAGATGATAGGCAAGAAGTGGAGAAAGGATAGTAAAGAAAAGAAGTATGGGAAAAAGGGTATGAAGAAGTGACAAAAATAAGAAAATGAACAAAGTGACCAAAGAGAGAGAATCAAGATGAAACAAGACCACAGAGACTTAAGCTCAGAGTCATACTGTTCCTACGTTCTTGAAGAGAAGGAAAATTCTTCCCGGCTGGTTCCTGATAGCCCTGAGAGCACCGCATCCTCAGTCGAAAAAAGACGGTGGCAATTAAAATTACCTGACAAAACTTGCGTGTTGCTTGAGTCTTCTTGGCATTCAGAACACACTAATGGATTTTCTGTTTTTTTTTTTCTAGTTCGTTTTTTTGGGTTATTACTTTTTTTTACATTTATCATGTTTTGTTTCGATTCATTTTTTAAATAAAGAATAATGTGTTTTATTCATATTGATGTTTTAACTTTTTTTTTCTTTCTTTTTTATTAGTTTCTTATTGGTGTTTTTTTTTATAATTGTTGTCGTTTATAAAGAGTGGGCTGTCTCGATTATATGGTATGCTGTACATAGGAACGTAAATACAGTATGTTTTCATTTCTTTCATAGAGTGAGAGAGACCGGGAGGTGGGGGATGGGAGAGAAAGGAAGAGAAACATGGAAGAAAATTAATAGACACAACACTCATTCTCATCTCTCAGTCTCTCCCCTCTCTCTCTCTCTCTCTTCTCTCGTCTCTCTCTCTCTCTCATCGTCTCTCTCCTCGCTTCTCTCGCTCTCTCCTCTCCTTCCCCCTGTCCTCTCGCTTCCTTTTTTCTTCCACCTCCCTCCCTCCTCCCCTTCCTCCCTGGCCTTCCTCCCTCCCCTTCCCTATCCTTCCCTCCCTTCTCCCTCTCCCTTCCTCCCTCCCCCCCCTTCCCTCCCCCCCCCTTTCCTAACTTTCCTTCTTCTTTTCTCTTTCCCTCACTCATTCGATCCTTCACGTCATCCGCAAAACACACACCACTAGAACACAAAACAGACACCCATTCATAGAGGCACTGAGAGGTATCTTATAACGAACCATTAGACCCAAGGGGATAATAATCTGGCGGTGAGAATATTAATCAGAGATGGTCTTTTCCTCCCACGAGAGACACGCCTTTCGCGAAGCCTGGTAATTTTGTAGCCAAGGAATCCTCTCTCTTTGATGATACTGGTATTAAAGGGATGGAAGGAGAGTGTGGAGATAAGTGGAAAGGATTTAGAGGAAGAAGGAAGGAGGGGGGGAGAAAGGATAAGGGAAGAGGATGGAGGGGTAGAGGGGGAAGGGGGAGAGGAGGGAGGGAGAGAGATAGAGGGAGGAGAGAGGAGAGGAGAAGAGAGAGGGAGAGGGAGAGAGAAGGGAGAGAAGGGAGAGGAGAGGCTGAGAGAGAGAGAGAAAGGGGGTGAGGGTTAGAGAAGAAAGACAAAATAAAAAACGACGGTAAAACGATAAGTTAAGATTCCTGCTAAGAAAAATCGACTATCATACCAATCACATGCATTATTAGACTAAAGCGAAATATCATCAACATTATCGCTGCTCCATAATTAATTTGCGAGAATGACTTTTCCACTCATCCATTTATTCATTTATTTTGTTTGGTCTGTACGACACGGTAGGTTACAGCGGCCCCCTTCCATGTAGCTGAATTGCGTGTGGCAAAGAATTTTGCAGTTTTGTATTCATATGTCCAGTGGTCCCGAAGGAGTTTCTCATGCAATATTCATGTGTTGCAAAGGTTCGTGCTTATATGCTGAGTAATGTTGAAATGCAGTGAGGACTTTTGTACTATAGTGAACTTGTCAAATGCGATAATCTATTTTTTTTGTGAATATATTTTTCTGCAACGAAATATAAAGACATTATTTGTATAAAAACATTATTCCTCTCTGTGTCACCTTCCTGGTCGTACGCCAGATATTGAAACACTGGTTTTGTATTTTGTATCCATTATTTGTTTAATTTTATTAGCTTCATTTTAAATGTATGTCTGTTTCCCTGTCTGTCTGTCTGTACTGTCTGTCCTCTCATCGTCTCTCTCTCTCTCTCTCTCTCTCTCTCTCTCTCGCTATCTATCTATCATATCTATCTATCTATCTATCTATCTCTCTCTCACTCAATCTCTTTTTCTCTTTCTCACTCACTCACTCTCCTTCTCTTCATCCCCCCCCCCACTCTTCTCTCTCCCTCTCTTCTCTCTCTCTCTCTCTCTCTCTCGCTCTCTATATATATATTTCTATATAAATATATATAAATATAATATATATATATATATATGTATATATATATAATATATATATATATATATAATATATATATTATATATATATGTGTGTGTGTGTGTGTTGTGTGTGGTGTGTGTGTAGTGTTGTGTTGTGTATACATATATATATTGTACATATATATATATATATATCTATATATATATATATATATATGATATATATATATCTATATATATAAATGTATGTATGTTGTATGTTGTATTATTTCTATATTATATATATGTATTGTATTATATATATATTATATATATACATATAATATAAATATTATATTATATTATATCGATATATATATATATCTAAATATATATATATATTATATATATATATAGATATCTATATATATATATATAATATATATATATATATATATCTATATATATAAGCACACACACACACACCAACAGTGGTTGGGGTGTGTTTTTTATGTTTTGTAGGTGTTAGTGTGTGTGTGTGTGCTGATATATAATAGATATGCTATATATATCTATATATATATAATATATATATTTTATTAGTATATATATATATATATTTATTATATATACATATATATATAAATACATCATACATATATATATAGTATATATATATATAATATTGATATATATATATAATATAATATATATATATTCTATATATACATTATATATAATATATATATATTATATATATATATATATATATATATATATGCACACACACACACACCAACACCTACACACACATAAACACACCCACTCACACACCTACACGCACGCACACTCACACACATATATATCAGCAAAAGTAGCACCAGGAAAACAGTAGATGCATATTCATCGAGCATCGTATCCCGTGTCCTTTTGATCAAAGAATCTGCATGTTGATGAAGTATCCCTCGACGGATTCTAACGCTTTCATCTATTGCTATCTCATTTGCGTTTACTGTGTTCTTGACACAATATGCTGTCTACTATTAACCAAGGAAACTCTAGTTGTGTGAAGGGTGTGTATTACGAAGTTTTAGTACTGTGGATTAAGCGCTGGTGGGTTTTTTTTTCCATATTGTTTGTGATCTTATTATGAAGAGCGTCTTAGGTTCCACAGAGGAAGAGGGATGGTTAGGAGAAGGGAAGGAGAGAGGGAGGGAGGGAGTGAGGGCGGAAAGGAGAGAGGGAAGGAGAGAGAAAGAGAGTGAGGGAGGGAGGGAAAGATGGAGAGAGGAAGTGAATGAGGGAGGAAGGGAGTGAGGGAAGGAGAGAGAGGAAGGGAGTAAGGCAGGATCGGAGGCATTGAATGAGGGAGAAGGAAAATAAGAGAAGGAAAGCGAGAGAGAGAGAGAGAGAGAGAGAAAGAGAGAGAGAGAGAGAGAGAGAGAGAGAGAGAGGTACCTGGAAAGAGGGAGACAATGTAAAACGATATGAGACGTGCTGTAAAGAGTTAGTCAGGAAGATGAGACGAGGAAGTAGGGAGGGAGAAAGGGGGGAGGGACGCATTGATCCAGCTGATAGATATTCTTGAAGCGCTCTCCTATATTCCAAGTTTCTTCATTAAAAACTTGATGCCCGAGGCTGAATAAGCAGGGTTTGGGGAGGGCGTGAAAACTTGAAAATTGTGAAAATTGACAGAATCAATTTCTAAATTCATATTTCAGGATGCGAATCCACATGAATATACATACATACATACATTTGTGTGTGTGTGTGTGTGTGTGGTGTGTGTGTGTGTGTGTGTGTGTGTGTGTGTGTGTGTGTGTGTGTGTGCGTGTGTGTGTACACGTGTGTGTACACGTGTGTGTATATATGCATGTATATATATATATATATATATATATATATATATTATATATACGACATATGTGGTATATATATATATATAATATATATCATATATATATATGTGTGTGTGTGTGTGTGTGTGTGTGTGTGTGTGTGTGTGTGTGTGTGTGTGTGTGTGTGTGTGTGTGTGTTTGTCCTATACGGTCACGCATAAATTAATATATTTCTGTTTATTTTTTATTCAACAGTATCTGTCAGTACCGTATCATTCAAACACTTCAGATAATATTTCTAGGTAATAAATGCACACACAGGAAGAAGGAGGAGGGGGAAAACGAGGAAATGGGGAATGGGGGAAGGAATAGAAGATGGAGAAGGCTATGGGGATAGTTGGATGGAAGAGAAGAAAGGGGAAGGGAGAGAGAAAGGGAGGAGAGAATAAAGAAGAGGGAGATGGGGAGAAAGGCATGATAAAGGGGAGAAGAAGGGGATGAGATGAAGAAGGGAAAGGAAGAGGAAGAAGATGGAGATGGGGAAGTGAGAGCGATGGGAGGGAGAAAGGATGGGGAAGGAAGGAAAAAAGCGGGGGGATGGGGAGGAGGAATGGAGGTAAAAGAAGACAAGAAAGGCATGGAAGGAAAAGAAAATGTTGAAAAGAAAGAAAGAAAATAGAACAAAATGAATGACGGAATAAGAGAGAAAGGAGAGGTGATGGTAGAGAATAAAAAACAGGAAAAAAGAGAAAGGGAGGAGCAGAAGAGAAAGACATAAAAAAAGAAAGGAAAGAGGAGATGGGG
>NC_051420.1:5942405-5948030 GCF_015228065.2 Penaeus monodon
TGTATGTGTATGTATATATATATATATATACTATATATATAGATATATAGTATATCTATAAAAAAAAAAATATATATCTATATATATATATATAATATGTATTAATCTCTCATCTATCTATATATATATATCTATATTATCTATATCTCTCTATATATATGTATATATATTGTGTGGTGGGTTGTATATATTATCTATATATAATTATTATATATATATATATATATGTGTGTGTGTGTGTGTGTGTGTGTGGTGTGTTTGTTGTGTGTGTGTGGGCGTGTGTGTGTGTGGTTATGTGCCGTGATATTGTAATTATTACCATGATTATTTCATTGTTTTTGTTAGTAGTATATTATATTATCATTGTATAATACACATACATACCTACATAACTTACATACATAAAGATCTATATTATATTATATGTTATATATATATATATTATATATATATATATATATAAATGTAATATATATAATATACATTATATATATACTATATATCTCTTATATATCTCTCTATAATATCTATATATATAGAATATAATATCTATATGGTGTGTGTGTGTGGTGTGTGTGATGTGTGTGTGTGTGTGTGTTTGGTGTGTGTGTGTGTGTGTTGTAATAAATATATATATATCTATATCTATATCTAATCTCTCTATATTTATATATATATCTATCTACTATGTATACTCTATAATATACTCTATTCTATGTATATTATATATATATATATCTATATATAATATATATATATATATCTATATAGTTATATATTATATATGATTATCTATATATATATATATATATATCTATTATATATTATATATATATATGTGTATATATATGTGTGTGTTGTTGTGTGTGTGTGTGTGTGTGTGTGTGTGTTTGCGTGTGTGAGTGTGTGTGTGTGTGCGTGTGTGTGTGTATGTGTGTGTGTTTGTGATATATCTCTGTATTATATATTCTTATATTCGATTATATATATATCTATATATATATAATATATATATATATAATGATTATTATGATGATATGATGATTATATTATTAGTATCATTATTATTGTTTTATATTAGTATCTTTTATTATTGTTATTATGATTAGTATTATTATTATATTACTCACTATTATTATTATTATTTATTATTATCTTATTATTATTATTATTATTATTATCATTATTGTTAACATTATTATTATTATCATTATTATTATAATAATGATAATAATAAGCATCATTATTGTTGTTGTTGTTGTTTATCATTATTATCATTATTGTTATTATCATTATTATTATTGTTATTATTTTATTATTATTGTTATTTTCGTTTTTATTATTATTATTATTATTATTATTTTATTATTATTCTTCTTCTTATTATTATTATTATTATTATTTTTTATATGCTAATCATAATTATCATTAATATTATTCATATTATCATAATAATTTTTTTATATTATTATCATTATCATTATTGATATTATCATCTGTATTATTATTGATATTATTATCATTATTATCAATATCATTGTCTTTATTATACATTATATCATTATATATATTTTTTTTTTTTCTTTCTTTCTTTTCTTTTCTTTTTAACAGTAGGTTCATGTTTGAGCCGCCGTGGTCACAGCATGATACTTAATTGTAGTTTTCATGTTGTGATGATCTTGGAGTGAATACGTGGTAGGGTCCCGGTGTTACCTTTTAGGTAATCATTCTCTCTATTTACCTAAAATTATTTAAATCAGCGAGCGTACTCACACACGTGCGCGGGCGATGCGAGTGTGCATGGATGCAACCATGCACTCGCATGCGGCGATTGTTGTGTGCACTTGCACTGATGATTTCTATATTAGTATATAGTATATATATATATAATATATGAATATATATATATATATATTATATATATATATATATTTATCTGTATACCACACAACACACAAATATCTAGTTATCATTATTATTGTTATTTTTATTTTATTGTTCTTATTATTATATATTATTATTATTATTATTCATTATTATTGCTATGATTATCATATTATTATTATGTATTACTATTACGTATTATCATTAATATTAATTGATATTACTATCATATTACAATTCTAATTATTGGTATTATCATTACATTATTCTATTTCCATTATTAGTTTCTATATGCTTATATTATCATCATAAATATTATGATATTATCTTTATTTTATTTTTGAATATGATTATCTATTATCATTATTGATATTATCATCTTTATTATTATTGTTATATTATCTCATTATTAATCAGTATTTCAATCTTGTCTTTATTATATATTATATCATTATATATAGAATATATATATATATATATATATTATATCTCTATATATATATATATATAGACATTATAGATATATATATAATCGATATATATATATATATAATAATATATATATATATATATACATGTGTGTGTATGTAGTGTGTGTGTGTGTGTGTGTGTGTTGTGTGTGTGTGTGTGTGTGTGTGTGTGGTTGTGTGTGTTGTCCTATATATCTCTATATCTCTCTTATCTATCTAATATATATTATAGATCTCAGATTATATATATACACACAGACACACGACACCACACACAACACACACACAACACACACAACACACAGCACACCACACATATATCTATATACTATACTTATATATATAATATATATATATCTATATTATATCTATACATATATATTATATATATATATATACTATATATTATATGTAAAATATTATTAGATATCTATATATATATATAATATATAATAGGTATATATAGATATAGTAGATTATCTCTAATATATCTATTATATATATATAGCTCTATCTCTGTCTCTCGTATACTCATATATATTTCTATATCGATCTCTCTCTCTTCTCCTATATCTCTATATTCTCATCTTAGATCTATCTATGTATCTACTATATATATCTCTCTCTATATCTATATCTATATATATCTATATATCTATATATCGAGGTTTTTGTCTGTGTGTGTGTGTCCTGCTATCTAACCTCCCACCTTATACATTTTATATAACCTAACCCTCAGCTAGTGATGACCTGATTTATACACTGCAATTACCTTGCATCCTCTCAGGCTCAACTGCAATCTGGACTCCCGCATGCATGTCTGTCCTGCTACCAGAGAAACACTAGACTACCCACGTACTATATGGCATTCTCAAAGGACTTTGCCAGCATATTAACCCATGATTTTATCAATACAGTGACACTAGGATTTGTTGGGTTAAAGTGAGTTACTTTCTGTGTATCGCTGTCTTTGTGATGTTTTTTTTTTTTTCTTCTTCTTCTTCTTCAACTGGCTTTTCCATGTTCAGGCATGGTCGCCGGTGGCGGATTTTCTTATATCCGCATCTTCACCACGGTTTGGCACGTTTTTACGACCGGATGCCCTTCCTGCCGTCCACCCTCCCATTCATCGGGTTGATTGGGACCGGCACGGAACTGCCACTTTGGATGTGGACTCCTCGTGACGGTAGACAATCGAGGTGAAGTTTCCTTGTCTAGGGGACCAACGTGCCGGCGTTGCTCGAACCCTCGAACTCAGATTGCCGTCGTGACAGTCTTTGAGTCCGATGCTCTAACCACTCGGCTACCACGGCCTTTTGTGATGCTTAGTTGTGCTAAACATTTTCTTTGTGTCCTATGTTGATTTGCCTGTGTTGCGATACTCTGAGTTATAATGGATTAAATATATGTGTATCAGTTCTTCTGGAATTGCCTTTATATGTTTGGATTTCCTCATTATATACACACTCCTCATAGTCATGTTATCTTTATTACTAATTGTATTTTAATTGCAAATGCTACTATAAATAATTTTATCATGAAACTTTATCGTTATTATCATAATATACATAATCAACATCGTTATTCGGCCTATTTCATCCTTAGGTAACTGTTATTTTTATATTACAAGATATATATCTATATATCTATATATCTATCTATCTATCTATCTTTATATCTATATCTATATATCTATATATATATATATATATTATATAATATGAAAAAAAAAAAAAAAAAAAAAAATAATGTAAAAAACAATATATATATCTATATATATGTGTTTGTGTGTGTGGGTGTGTGTGTGTGTGTGTGTGTGTGTGTTCGTGAGTGTGTGCGTGGTGTTGTGTGTGTGTGTGTGCTGTGGTGTGTGTGTGTGTGTGGGTGTGTCTGTGTCGTTCGTATGTGTAATGTGGCTGTACATAATATGTCATATTTGTTCTAAATATGTTTAAAACATCAAGACAAGAATTCACATACACAAATATTTTGTCTTCTTCACTTGCACTGTTTATTATTAATCTTTTAAATCCCCCTCTTGTTTTATTTTTTCTTCTCACTGATCATTTCTTTACAGCCGCATAAAAACATTGAAAATGAAAAAAAAATAATGGCAAGTAATTACCAACTGCAGTTCATTTATGAAGATTTTTACTGGGATATTTTGCTTGATGTCTGCGTGCAAGAGGACAATACGTGATTGTGTCCCATGATTCGAAGGCATTTACGTCTCTTTAACTTCCGTCAGTATTTCAATGGTATATCAACAAACTTCAACATTCGCATACAAATATATATATATAATCTATATATATATATATGATATATATCATATATATATATATTTTTATTGGTATGATATATATTATTATGTATTATTATATATATAATATAATTTATAAAAGATATATTTTAATTAATATATAAATAATAATATATATAATTAATATAAAAATTATATATATTATCTAATATATAATATATATTATATGTATATATATTATATATGTATATATATATATAAAATTTTATATATAAAATATATATATATATATATATGATATATATGGTGTGTGGGTGTGTTGTGTGTGTGTGTGTGTGTGTGTGTGTGGTGTGTGCACACACACACACACTAAAATTATATATATTATATATATTTATATTAATATATTAATATATATATATATATATATATTAATAAATAATATAATATATATATAAAACTATATATATATATATTTTAATATATATATATATATATAGTGATAAAATATATATTATATATATATATATATATATCATGCATACATATATAAAATATATATTATATATATATATATTTTTAATATATATATATTTTATATTTTATATATATATGCATAGGCGTTAGCTAGGGTAATATTTTGTATAAAAAACGAAAATACTATAAATAAATAGATAAAAATTATGTTGCAGATGGTATCAAAACTCATAACAACGATATCGAATTGCTCGTTGATACATGGCATAGATATGGAAAAAATGAGCAGCGTCGCATTGCACATCATCTTTGACTATAACACAACAAAAACTAAATATTTAATAACCGCAGTTAACGTGTCGTTTCTTTCTTTCTTTCTCTCTTTCTTTTTTATTAGTTTTTTTCCACACTCTTCAACTCCACTCTCCTCGGCAACAGGAAGAAGGAGAATAGACAAACAGAAAAAGTCCACCCGTACTCACACACGGATTAGCAGAAGAACGAAAAGATGGAATAACAGAAGAGAAAAGA
>NC_051420.1:5948130-5953130 GCF_015228065.2 Penaeus monodon
TCCGGGTTTCCGGGGTTTTTGGGGGTCGCGAAAATCCTGGTTTCGGCTTTTTGGGTTTCAAATATATCCTTTTCGATTTGGACCCAAAGGAAAACCCGGGTCCGGGTTTTTTGGGATCGAAAGAAAATCCGGGTTTGGGTTTTTGGGGATTCAAATTTATTCCTGGTTTCGGTTTGGGATCGAAAGAAACCCGGGGTTCCGGGGTTTTGGGATGGGAAAAATCCGGTTTGGGGTTTTCGGATGTAAAAAAAATCCTGGTTTGGGTTTTTGGAAATTTTGGGATGGTAAAAAATTCCTGTTTGGATTTTGGGAATTTAGAATCGCTAAAAATTCCTGGTTTCGGATTGTGGTACCCCTAAAAAATCCTGGTTTCGGATTTTGGGGATTCGATTTGCCCCACGGGTTTACTCATATAAATTAAGGATATCAACTTAAATTAATTTAAGAATCATTTACGTTATTCGATATAAATATATGAATGAATTTACATTATTAGATATGAATCTATTGAAAACATTTATATAAAAAAAAAATCAAAAATGATATCCTCAAGCATACAGCAACCTTTGTTAATTCGACACTAATGCCATTTGCCATTTACAAAGACCGTTCCAAAAGGCCCCACCTTCGGGCACAGGTTTGACAGCGAGGCGCGATAATTTACGACTTCGACAGAGAAAACACGCAATTTGTTCAGTTTCCGCAACACAACGAAACTCGTAAATAAGTATTGATAAAATATATAAAAAAAATAATATGACAGTAATAGTGATAATAATTATAATAATGATAGTCATGATAATAACAATAATGATAATGATAATGATAATAACAAAAAAAATAATAACAATGTAATAATGGCAAAAGTGACATATATGGTATAATATAATACAAGTAATAAGAACACAAGTAATAATAATAATAACATACAATAATAATATTGATAATAATATTTAAAGAGAAATATTATTTATTTAAAAACAACAATAATAATGATAATAGTTATACTACCACTAATAATAAGAAAAATTTTGACCGTAGGGGATACGCCTTCGCCAGCAAAGTGCAAGACAACAAAGTCTCAAGAACCGGTGCTGTTCTCAAATTTTCAAAGTCTGATATCTGAGAAATGACCTTGTGGGAACGGAAATTTCTCACTTTAAAATAATAATAATATATAATAATAATAATAAAAATAAAATAATAATAATAAAAATAATAATAATAATAATATGAAAAATGACAATAATGATAACGATAATAATAATAATGATAATAATGATAATAACAATAATATTTAATCAATATCCATAAGGTTTTATTATTAACATTTTCCTTCACCATAAAAAGCAAGCAATTTCCGATCTTACGTCGTACCTCAGTAAAGGAGAGAATCCAAAGGCTTTCCATTTATACTTACTCCATTATCTCTTTTATATATATAATATATATATATATATATATATATTATATGTATATATATTATATATATATTTCTTTTCTTTTTTTTTTTCAAGAGATACACTGGACTTTATTGCAAACGGAAAAATAATAATAATATAGTAATATAATAACAATTAATAATAATGATGATGATGATAATAATAATAATATAATAATAATAATAATAATAATAATAATAATAATAATAATAATAATAATAATAATAATAATAATAATTAAGGATAATAAGACTAATAATAAAATAAAATGGAATCATTAAAGATGTAAGACGTACCAGATGACTACTTTACTGATATTCGATTTACATTGAACTGAATAACCTAATGTGAGGATGATCATAATGATAATGATGGTAATACTAATAATAAGATATTAACAGAACCATAATGATAATAATGATAAAGACATGAAGAGGAATTATGCTCGGATAATGACAATGAAGAAAATAAATCTAATAACAATGATAATAAAAGACGAATCTAATAATAATTCTCATAATTGTGTCCCGGGTATGCATGTGTGGTTTGTGTGTATATATAGATATATATATATATAGATATAAATATATATATATATATATATATATATATATATATATATATATATATATATATATATATATATTTATATAGATATATATATATATATATATATAAGATCTAGATATATACATATTATATATATATTATTATATATATATATAATATTAATATATGTGTGTGTGTGTGTGTGTGAGTGTGTGCTGTTTTTGTGTGTGTGTGTGTGTGGGTGTGTGTGTGTGAGTGTGTTTGGTGTGTGTGTGGTGTGTGTATGTGTGTTTGTTGTGTTGTTTGTGTGTTTGTGTGTATGTATATAGTAACTAATCCGTAATTATATTAATCAATATCAACCTTCCGGTATTTTCATTATTATTGCCATTATCATAATTATGTTACGTACTGTTCCCTTTGCTGATTCTACGTTCTTGTTTCATAAAATATCATCTCCATTATTTTCATTCCAAAAAAGTCCACGAAAAAAATATATATATTGATATCCACAAACGCAAAAGTAGCATTGGAAACAAAAAATAGGTGCCAAAAATTAAAAACGTAATGAAAATAACGTTCAAAAATCATAATAACTTATAGTAATTAATTTTGGATTGTTCATGTAAAAAAAAAAAGATTCATGAAAGGCACACACGAGGCTCAGTCATGCATGTGGAAATAATGAGAGGCGGATAATGTGGCATAATACATAGTTAATTCAGCCTGATACATGACTCTGTATCGTGTGCATGACATTTTATTTTCATTTATACTTCTTAAAGCACTGTTGCCCGATACGGCAAGAACCTTCATAGAGTCGATCAAAGAACCATTTTATTTATAATATATTTTATTATCAGTATTATTATTATATTATTATCATATGATTATTTTATTATTATTATCACTGTTACATTAATTCCATTTGTATAGTAGTATGATCAATCCATTAACAGTAGTAGTATAATTGTAGTTATGAAAAAGATTGTCTGCTATTTTCATAATTAATTGAAATGTTACCCATTATCATTATGTTATTTTCAATCGTAGTATTTTATTTAAAACCATGTGCCTTTTACCCATATTTATAATATCACCATAGTAATCATCATCATCATCATTCATAATCATCAATTCATACGAACATCATCATCTTCATCAATATCATAATCTTAGTCATCATCATTTTCATCATTTATACAAATATCATCACAATAGAACATCCTCATCATCAGTAATTTTGAAATTTGAAAATCGAACCCTGAATCATGTTCATTTACTTAAGTTCTAAAGTTTCTTTGTGAATGTGGGGTATCATTATCATCTCTTTTTCCCAAAGGTTTTGCTGTTTTGTTTCAGAATGTTCTCTAGAGGTCCAAAATAAATGGACAAGAAGAGTATCGGCGACTTGAATTCTCTCTTCAGTATCTCTTTTCTTTCTCTCTCTCTCTACCCTCTACAGGTGTATATATATATATATAATATATATATTATATATATATATATATTATTATATATAATATATATATATATCTATATATATATATATATCGTTCCTCTCTCTCTCTCTTTCTCGCTCTCTCTCCTCTCTCTCCTCTCTCTCTCTCCTTTCTCATCTCTATCTCTCCTATCTCTCTCTCTCTCTCTCTCTCTCTCCTCTCTCTCTTCTCTATAAACATATATTATATATATAATATATAATATATATATATATATAGTATATCTATATATATATATGTGTGTGTGTGTGTGTGTGTGTTTGTGTGTGTGTGTGTGGTGGTGTGTGTGTGTGTGTATTTGTGTGTGTGCGTGTTGTGTGTGTGTGTATATATAATATCTATGATCTATATATATATATATATATATATATATATATATATATATATATATATATAATTTATATATATATATATATAATAATATAATATGTATATATATATATAAAAGTATATATTATTCTCTCTTTACTACTCTCTTTCTTTCTCTTTCACAGTTCTCCTCTCCTTTTTTGTCTCCCTTTAGATCTGGCAAAGTACCCTTTCAGAATGAAGTCATCAAGATTAACCTGTAATTTAAGTTAATAGGAAAACACGCGTAAGAATAAGACATAAGAAAAGAAAAGAAAGAGAGAAAGAATATGAGAAATATTATATTTGAAAAAAATAAAAGATAAAAAAATGATATATTTTTTGTTTTTATATCCATTTTTTTTTATCAATTTTTTTTTTTTTCTTTGTATATTACCTTTTCTGTTCTCTTTTTTTTCGAGATTCTTTCCATGTTCCATTTTTTTCGTCTTTCTTTCTTTTTTTACGCTAATAAGGGCGTCACGCGATCTAGTGGGCGTGCGTTAAATGGCCAGAGGGCCGTGTCATCACGCATCTCAGATTGAAGTTAATGTATTGGTTAACTGCAATCAGCAAACCTACCTCAGCTGATTGGTCAGATTTTTTTCCCATCATACATCAATTTATTAATTTGGAATTTGATAAATGGGCTGATAAAGTAAGCTAAAACAATGAATATATCATATATATATACATATATATATATATATATCTATAATATATATATATATATTATATATAATAATATATAATGTATATATATATATATACCACACATGTATACAGATGAGAGAGGGTCAGAGATAGAGATATATAGAGAGAGATAGAGAGTATAATATATATATAGATTATAATAGATATAGATATATATAGATATAGATATATATATAGATATATATTATATATATATAGATATATATATAGATATGATCTAGATATATAGACAAGAGGAGATATTAGAGCGATAGATATATAGATTAGGATAGAGATGAGATATTTAAAAATATATATATATAGAGAGATATGAGATAATATATATATATATATATCTATATAGAGACATATATATATGATTAGCGTGTGTGTGTGTGTGTGTTGTCATCGATATATGCATAAATATATATTATATATAGAGATAGAGATATAGAGGAGTAGAGAG
>NC_051420.1:5963130-5966015 GCF_015228065.2 Penaeus monodon
CTGCTGTCAAACCTGTGCCCGAAAGGTGTGGCCTTTTTGGAACGGTCTTTGTAAATGGCAAATGGCTATTAGTGTCGAATTTAACAAAGGTTGCTGTATGCTTGAGATATATAATTCTTGATTTTTTTTTTGTATAAATGTTATTCATAGATTCATATCTAATAATGTAAATGTCATTCATATATTTATATCGAATAACGTAAATGCTATTCTTAAATTAATTTAACGTAGATATTCCTTAATTCATATTTGAGTTAAACCCGTGGGGACAAATCGAATCCCAAAAATCCGAAACCAGGATTTTCTTGCGATACCACAATCCGAAACCAGGAATTTCTAGCGATTCTAAATTCCCAAAATCCCAAAACCAGGAATTTCTTACCATCCCAAAATTCCTAAAATCCCATACCAGGATTTTCTTATTATCCGAAAACCCGAAACCAGGATTTTCTTGCGATCCCAAAACCCGGAACCAGGATTTTCTTGCGATCCCAAAATCCGAAACCAGGAATATATTTGAATCCCAAAAGCCGAAACCAGGATTTTCTTGCGATCCCAAAACCCGGAACCAGGATTTTCTTGCGATCCCAAAATCCGAAACCAGGAATATATTTGAATCCCAAAAGCCGAAACCAGGATTTTCTTGCGATCCCAAAACCCGGAACCAGGATTTTCTTGCGATCCCAAAATCTGAAACCAGGAATATATTTGAATCCCAAAAGCCGAAACCAGGATTTTCTTGCGATCCCAAAACCCGGAACCAGGATTTTCTTGCGATCCCAAAATCCGAAACCAGGAATATATTTGAATCCCAAAAGCCGAAACCAGGATTTTCTTGCGATCCCAAAACCCGGAACCAGGATTTTCTTGCGATCCCAAAATCCGAAACCAGGAATATATTTGAATCCCAAAAGCCGAAACCAGGATTTTCTTGCGATCCCAAAACCCGGAACCAGGATTTTCTAGCGATCCCAAAATCCGAAACCAGGATTTTCTAGCGATCCCAAAAGCCGAAACCAGGAATATCTTTCAATCCCAAAATCCGAAACTAGGAATTACTAGCGATTCTAAATTCCCAGAATCCGAAACCAGGAATTTCTTGTAATCCCAAAATCATCATCATGATTACTGTTATTGGTATTATTACCATTATTATTATCATCGTCATTATCATCATTGTTATTATTGTGATTATCATTTTTATCATTATTACTAACTATTAGAATATCCATTATCTCTATCATCATTGTTATTATTATCATCATTATCATCATTATTACAATTATTACTATTATTATTATTATTATTATTGGTGTTGTTGTTGTTGTTGTTATTGTTGTTGTTGTTATTGTTGTTGTTATTGTTTACTATTACCATCATTATCATAAACTAAGCATGAGCTGACTGAGAGAATCCATATTTGCGTCTCCTCTAATTAACATACGTAACACTAGCACTAAATTCGTCAGGTATGCGTAATTACTCCAACATTCCTAATTAAAACCCTCTATATTTCACTTAATAATATTTATCTTGCCATGGAAGCCAACGCTCCTTTATTGTCTTTTAGTTTTGTTATAACAAAAGATAAAAAGAAAAAAGAAGAAAAAAAAAATTCAACAGGCATGGCCGTATCTCACTGATCTTCGCGCAGCTTAGAATTCTCGCCTTTATTGAACTACGGCGTAAGGGTTAAAGCTACGTGAAGCAATACTAAGATGAAAAGCATTACGAGCTGTGAATAATTCATGCCAATGAGAGCTATTGTTTATTGTTCTTTGGTGTTTGTTTTAGATTTTCCTCTACTTAATTATTTTTCTTCTTTTTTCACTAGTTCGGAAATTTCTATCCTTTTGCAGACTGCGCATAATTAATTGTACGTCATTTTGCCGACAACTGGTTGATTTCTGCAGGAAAGAATATTGTTAGTATTGTTAACTGTATTATTATTGTTATTGTTATTGTATTGTATTGTTATTGTATATCATCATCATAATCTTCATCTTCATCATTATTATTGTCATTATCATCATTAATATTAATAACAATAATATAACAACAGCAACAACAACAACAACAACAACAACAACAATAATAATAATAATACTAATAATGATAATAATAATAATAATGATAATAATAATAATAATAATGATAATAATAATAATGTTAATAAAACTATTAATACTACTACTACTAATACTAATACTAATAATGATAATAATAATAACTAATAAATAACAATAAAAATAATGATGATCAATTAATAATAGTGATTATTATCATATCATCATTATCATCACTAATAATAATAACAATACAACAACAACAACAACAACAACAACAACAATAATAATAATAATAATAATAATAATAATAATAATAATATTAATAATAATAATAATAATAGTAATAATAATGATAATGATAATAATAACAATGATACTACTACCACTACTACTAATAATGATGATGATAATAATGATAATTATAATGTTAAATAACAATAATTGATAAATAATAATAAAAAAATAATGCTCTGTTAATTAACTACTGTATCATAACTATTAGCATTATAATTATCATCATCACTGTTCTTTTCTTCACCATCATCATCTTTTTTATAAACCTATTCTCTCCACCTTCACTTATTTCTTCTTTTCCCCTTTTCACATCTCAACCCCCCCCCTCCTCTCCCATCTCCACCTCATGCCTTACTATCCCTACTCTCCTTCCTCCTCTCCTATCTTCACCCTCTTCTTTTATTCCATTCTTTCGTCCTTGATTCTCCCCTTCCCCTTCCTCCTCCTTCCTCCTTCTCCTCCTCCTTCCCTTCTTTCTCCTCCTCCTCCTCCCCTTTCTTCTCCTCCTCCTCCTCCCCTTTC
>NC_051420.1:5981115-5986115 GCF_015228065.2 Penaeus monodon
ATTCTCTCCCTCCCTTTCTCTCTCCCTTCCCCTTTCTTCTCTTCATCCAACTATCCCCATAAACCTTCTCTGTCTTCTATTCTTTCCCCATTCCTCCTCCCCATCCCCCCGCTTTTCCTTTCATTCCCCATCCTTTCTCCCCTCCATCGCTCTCACTTCCCATCTCCCATCTTCTTCATCTTCCTTTCCCTTCGTCATATCATCCCTTATTCTCTGCTTCTTGATCATGCCTTTCTCCCCATCTCCCTCTTCTTTATTCTCTTCCTCCCTCTCTCTCTCCCTTCCCCTTTCTTCTCTCCATCCAACTATCCCCATAGCCTTCTCCATCTTCTATTCCTTCCCCATTCCCCATTTCCTCGTTTTCCCCCTCCTCCTTCTTCCTGTGTGTGCATTTATTACCTAGAAATATTATCTGAAGTGTTTGAATGATACGGTACTGACAGATACTGTTGAATAAAAAATAAACAGAAATATATTAATTTATGCGTGACCGTATAGGACAAACACACACACACACACACACACACACACACCACACACACACAACACACACCACACACACACACCACACACACACACATTATATATATTATATAATAATATATTAGTTATATATTATAAATATGTGTATATATATATAATTATATATATATATATATATATTATATATAATATATTATTTATTATATTATAATATATATATATATAATATTCAATGCTATATACACAACGTGTACACACACGTTGTACACACACCACACAAACACACACACACAAACACAAGGCACACACGCACCACACACGCACACACACATCACACACCACACACACACCACACACACACACACACACACACACACACACACACACACACACAAATGTATGTATGTATGTATATTCATGTGGATTCGCATCCTGAAATATGAATTTAGAAATTGATTCTGTCAATTTTCACAATTTTTCAAGTTTTCACGCCCTCCCCAAACCCTGCTGATTCAGCCTCGGATACAATTTTTAATGAAGAAACTTGGAATATAGGAAGAGCGCTTTCAGAATATCTATCAGCCTCTGGCATCAATGCCGCAGTCCCCCCTCCCCCTTTCTCCCTCCCTACCCCTTCATAGTCTCATATTCCTGACTAACTCTTTACAGCACGGTCTCTATCGTTTTACATTGTCTCCCCTTCCAGGTACCTCTCTCTCTCTCTCTTCTCCTCTCTCTCTCTCTCTCTCGCTTTCCCTTCTCTTATTTTCCTTCTCCCTCATTCAATGCCTCCGATCCTGCCTTACTCCCTTCCTCTCTCTCCTTCCCTCACTCCCTTCCTCCCTCATTCACTTCCTCTCTCCATCTTTCCCTCCCTCCCTCACTCTCTTTCTCTCTCCTTCCCTCTCTCCTTTCCGCCCTCACTCCCTCCCTCCCTCTCTCCTTCCCTTCTCCTAACCATCCCTCTTCCTCTGTGGAACCTAAGACGCTCTTCATAATAAGATCACAAACAATATGGAAAAAAAAACCCAACCAGCGCTTAATCCACAGTACTAAAACTTCGTAATACACACCCTTCACACAACTAGAGTTTCCTTGGTTAATAGTAGACAGCATATTGTGTCCAAGAACCACAGTAATACGCAAATGAGCTAGCATATAGATGAAAGCGTTAGAATCCGTCGAGGGATACTTCATCAACATGCAGATTCTTTGATCAAAAGGACACGGGATACGATGCTCGATGAATATGCATCTACTGTTTTCCTGGTGCTACTTTTGTGTGTCTGATATATATGTGTTGTGAGCGTGCTGTGCGGTGTGTAGGTGTGTGAGGGGGTTTTGTGTTTATGGTGTGTTAGGTGTTGGGTGTGATGTGTGTGCCTTATATCTATATATATCTAATATAATATATATATAATATATATATATATATATTATATATATAATATATATATGTGTGTGTGTGTGTGTATATATATATATGATAGATATATATATTATATATAGATATATATATTAATATATAATATATATGTATATAATTTATTATATATATGTTATATATATATATATATATAAATATATGATATATATATATATATATATATATATATATAGTATATATATATATATAGACATATAAGACACACACACACACTAACACCTACACAAATAAACACACCAACCACTGTTGGTGTGTGTGTGTGTGCTGTATATATATATATTATTATATATATATATATATATATATATATCTATATATATATATATATAATTAATATATGTATAGATATATATATATATATATAACTATAGATATATACAGATACATATATATATATGATTATATATATATATAATATATATATATATAAATATATATATATAATATTATATATATATATATATATAAGAAGAAGAGAGAGAGAGAGAGAGAGAGAGAGAGAGAGAGAGAGAGAGGGAGAGAGAAAGAGTGGGGGGGGGGAAAGAAGGAGAGAAGGAGATAGACGGAGAGAGAGTGAGTGAGTGAGAAAGAGAAAAAGAGATTGAGTGAGAGATAGATAGATAGATAGATAGATAGATAGATAGATAGATAGATAGATAGATAGATAGAGAGAGAGAGACAGACAGGCAGACAGGGAAACAGACATACATTTATATATGAAGCTAATAAAAATTAACAAATAATGGATACAAAATTACAAACCAGTGTTTCAATATCTGGCGTACAGACCAGGAAGGTGACACAGAGAGGAATAATGTTTTTATACAAATAATGTCTTTATATTTCGTTGCAGAAAAATATAGTCACAAAAAACTAGATTATCGCATTTGACAAGTTCATTATATTACAAAGTCCTCACTGCATTTTTCACATTACTCAGCATATAAGCACGAACCTTTGCAACACATGATATATTGCATTGAGAAACTACTTCGACACTGACATATGAATTACAAAACTTTGCAAATTTTCTTGCCACACGCAATTCACGCTACATGGAAGCCGCTGTACCTACCGTGTCTTACAGACAACAAAATAAATGAATAATGGATGAGTGAAAAGTCATTCTTCGCAAATTATAGAGAAGTTATAATGTTGATGATATTTTGCTTTAGTCTTAATAATGCATGTGATTGGTATTGATAGTCGATTTTTCTTAGCAGGAATTTACCTTATGTTTACCGTCCGTGTTTTTATTTTGTCTTTCTCTTTACCTTTCTTTTTCTCTCTCTCTCTCTCTCTCTCTCTCTTTTCTCTACCCCTCCCTCCCTCTTCCCTTCTCCTTCTCCCCCCCTCCCTTTCCTCTTCCTCTAAATCCTTTCCACTTCTCTCCAACACTCTCCTTCCCTCCCTTTAATACCAGTATCATCAAAGAGAGGACTTCCCTTGGCCTACAAAATTACAGGCTTCGCGAAGTCGTTTTCTCTCGTGGGAGGAAGACCATCTCTGATTAAATATTCTCACCGCAGATTTATTCTCCCCTGGGGTCTAATGGTTCGTAATGATACCTCTCAGTGCTATGAATGGGTGTCTGTGTTTGTGTTTCTAGTGTGTGTGTTTTTGCGGATGAGTGAGGGAAAGAGAAAGAAAGAAGGAAAGAGGAAGGGGGGGGGGAGGGAAGAAGGGGGGGGAGGGAGGAAGGGAGAGGGAGGGAGGAAGGGGAAGGGAGGGAGGAAGGGGGAGGGAGGGAGGAAGGGGGAAGGAGAGAGAGAGAGAGAGAGAGAGAGAGAGAGAGAGAGAGAGAGAGAGAGAGAGAGAGAGAGAGAGAGAATGAGTGTTCGTGTCTATATTTTCTTCCATTTTCCTCTCTCCTTTCTCTCCCATCTCCCCCTCCCCTGTCTCTCACTCTATGAATGAAATGAAAACATCCTGTATTTACGTTCCGTATGTACAGCATCCCATATATTCGAGACAGCCCCTCTTTAAAACGACAATTAAAAAATGAAAAAAAAAAAAAGTAAAACATCAATATGAATAAAAACATTATTCTGTATAAAACATTAATCGAAACAAAACATTGATAAATGTAAACAAAAGTAAAAACGAAACTAGAAAAAAAAAAACAGAAAATCCATTATTGTGTCTGAATGCCAGAAGACTCAAGCAACACGCAAGGTTTTGTGGTAATTGCACCGTCGACTGAGGATGCTGTGCCTCAGGGCTATCAGGAACCAGGGGAAGATTTTTCCTTTTCTCTTCAAGAAAGTAGGAACAGTTATGACCTCTCTCTTAGTCTCTGTGTTTCTTTGTTTCATCTTGATTCTCTCTTTGTCACTTTGTTTCATTTTCTTTATTGTACTCTTCCTCCCCTTTTTCCCATACTCTTTCTCTTACTATCTTTCTCCATCTCTTTCTATTCATCTTCTTTTCTTTCGTTCTCTACTCTTTTTCTATTATTCTGGTATTTAGGGTTCTGTTTATGAAGACTTATGTTAGACATGACGAAAATATATTTGAAGAGGACACACATGCATGCAACACACACACAGATGCACAAAGAAACACTCACAGACACACATACAGATGCACAAAGAAACACACACACACACACACACACACACACACACACACACACACACACACACACACACATACCGCTCATGCATGACCCTCCTTAAAAAAATCAGAGCAAACTTTGTCATACCTCAAAATTTACCGCAAAGTTTACATCATAAAAATTCTCACGGGGCGTAATTAAGTCGCTGCAAAAATACGCAAATGCCAATTTTTTAAAGTTATTTTTCTCCCTCCTTTTCTTCCATAAAGACAAACTTCGGTGACAACGTCTTTAAGCGAAGTGTTGCCTGCAGGAAGAAAGAATTTTACCGATTTACGTGACTAGATTTGCACTAAATATATATACATACATTCTATCTCTCTCTCTCCCCCCCCCCCTCTCCTCTCTCTCTCTCTCTCTCTCTCCCTCTCTCTCTCTCTCTCTCTCTCTCTCTCTCCCCCTCCCTCCCTCCCTCCATCTCTCTCTCTCTCTCTCTCTCTCTCTCTCTCTGTT
>NC_051420.1:6038615-6053615 GCF_015228065.2 Penaeus monodon
AATATATATATATAAAAGAGAGAGAGAAGAGAGAGAGAGAGAAAGAAGGAGGAGGGGGAGAGAGAGAGAGAAAGAGAAAAAATTTTAATTTTATAATTAAATATATATATATATATTTTTTTATATAATTTACAATATATAAAATATATATATTTTATATTAAATATTTTTATATTTATATATATATATCTATATATATATATTTAAAAAATTTTATAATACTTTTTAAGGGAGAGAGAGAGAGGAGAGAAGGAAACTGAGAGAGAGAATTCCTAAATCGCCGTTTATTCTTCTTTTTTCATTATTTTGGAAATTAGAGAAATTCGTTTCCCAAAAAAGAAAATTTCTTGGGAAAAAAAAATAATAAAAAACCAAAAATTTTCCCCCAAAAAAAAGGGGGAAACTTTAAAACTTAATAAATAAACCCAATTTCGGGGTCGATTTTCAGTTTTCAGAAATAAATAAATTATGGGATATTCATGATAAAAATTTTGTGGACAACTATAATAACGATATGTGATGAGGAAAATTTATAATGGGGGATGATATTGTAATAATGATGAAAATGATGATGACTAAGTTTGATATTGATGAGATGGGGAAGTTCGTTTGTATTGATGTTGTAAATGATGGATTGATGACGATGGTGATTTTAAAAAAATATGGGGAAAAAGGAACATGGATTAAAAAAATCCCGATTGAAAAAAAATAATGATAAGGGTAACATTTAAATTTAAATTATGAAAATAGCAACAAACTTTCAAACAACAATCATACTACTATGTTAATAGAATTTATCTTTTAGCGTTTTACAAAGGGAAAAATTTTTAATAGTGACGTAATAATATAATACTAATACAAATTTTAATAATAATAATAATGTTTAATAATGTAATAATAAATTTAAAATTTAATAATAAATAATAATAAAAATTTAATAATAATAATAATAATAATAAAAATTTAATAATGAAAATTTAAATAAAAATTTAAAACAATAAAAAATATAAAAAAATGAATAAATAAAAATGGTTCTTAGACTTTTAAAGTTTTTGTCGTTTTGGGGGGCAACAGTGCTTTAGGAAGTAATAAAAAAAAGTCATGCACGGGGTAACAGAGCATTTTATCGGGCTGAATTACTATTTTTTAGGAAAACATACCCGCCCCTCATTACCCACTTTGGGAACATGCATGACTGACCCTTGTTTTGTCCCTTTTTCATAATTTTTTTTTTTTTGCATGAACAATAAAAAAATTATTACTATAAGTTATTATGTTTTTTGATGATTATTCATTACGGTTTTTTTTTGGCCCACCCTTGTTTTTTTTTTTTTCCCAATTGCTATTTTTTGGGGGTGGGTTATCAATATATATTTTTTTTTCGGGGGAAAGCTTTTTGGGAATGAAAATAAGGGAGATAAATATTTTATAAAAAACAAGAACAGTAAAAATCAGAAAAGGGAAAAATTACAGGGACAAAAATGATGATAATGGCAATAATAATGAAAAAAACAAAGATGATGTTGATGAAGAGATAAGGTTATTTAATTTTATACTTACACACAGCCAAAACACACACACACAATCACGCTTACCCCAAACACAAACACCACATAAAAATTTAATATATATATATTATATAAAAATATATTATATTATATATTATTATAAAATATTATATATATACATTTTTAATTTTATTTAATAAAATTTTATGTTTTTTATTTTTATATAATATAATATATATATATATATATATATATAAAAGAAAATTTTATATATATATATTTATTTTATATAAAAAAAAAAATTTATATAATTTAAAATTATATATATAATATATAATCTTTTTTTTTAAGGGTGGGGTTCATGTCTGAGCCGCCGGGGTCACAGCATGAAAAATTTTAATTTTATTTTTTAATGTTGGGGTGATTGGGGGGGCCCTTCCTTTTGGGGGGTTTTTGGAACTTTTTTTTTACCCCGGGTTTTGGGGCACCCGTTCCTTTCCCCCAAGTCCCGGGTAAACCAGGTAAGTTCCCTTTTTTTTCCCGGGAACAACGGCCCCGGGCCTTTGGGGCCCCCCTTCAATCGGGTTGGGCCGGGGGAAACCTTTCCTTTGACCAATGTTAACCCAAACCCCACCCCCGGCCCCCAAAAAAAAAACCCCCCGAACTCAGGTTCCTTTTTTTCCTTGGGAAAATTTTGAGCCGGGGTTTCCATTGGCCCTTCCCCCCCGGGTTTTTTACGATAAATCTTTTTACCCGGTTTTCCGGCAAAAAACTTTGTTGGTTTGGCCCCAAATTGGCTTTTTCCTCGGGGGGTTTTTCCCTTTGCCCAAAACCAAACCCCGGCCCGGGCCCGGCCCCCGGGGGGGAACTCAAATTAGGTTAAAAAAAATTCGGGGGTGAAGGCCTTTTCCATTGGGGAAAAACCGCCCCTTTAAATTTAAAACCTTAATTAATTATATTGTTAATTTTATATTTAAAATTAACCTAAATACTAATAATAAATATATATTATATTATATATATTAAAAGATATTATATATATATAAAAATATTATAATTTTATATTTTTACCCCTTTTTATTTTATAATATATAAATAAATAATTTTTCCTATATATATATATATAATATATATATTATATATATATATAAATTATTTATTAATTTTTTAAAAAAATAAAAATATATATATATAGATATTATATATTTTAAGATATATATATAATAATTATATGGGGATTAAATTTTAAATTTTATATATATATAATATATATTATATATATTATATAATATATATATTAATAATTATATATTATGTATTTTTATACATACTTTAAAATATATATAAAAATAAAATATATATAATTTTATTTTATATATTTTAAATATAAAATTTTTATTTTAATAAAAAATTTTTAAAATTTAATTATATAGATATAAAAATTTTATATATATAAATATATACATATTATATATATATATATATATATATTAATAAAAATATATTTTAAAATATATACTTTTATTCAAAATAATACTACTTTTTATAAAATTATCTAATTATTATAATTTTAATTTTTTTTTAATATATATTTTAAAATATATATACCTATTATAAAATATATCTATTATAAAACCAAAAAAAACAAAATTATGATAATTATTTTTAGGATTTTTTTTTTATTTATTTTGGTTTTTAGTTTTTATTTTTTTTCATTGCCCATTATCAGAAATAATTCCTCTTCTTTTGGTTTATCTTTCATTTTTTTAAGGGGTCTGTTAAAATTCCTCATTATTATTATTTTTAACCTCATTATTTATGTCATCATCACATTATCTCCCCAAGCTTTAAATTCAGTAAGTAAATCAAATTTCAGTAAAAGTAGCCCCTTGGGTTACGTGCTTACTCTTTATTCATTTATTTATTTATTATTTTTATTTATTATTTTAATTATTTTTTATTATTTTTAATTTTTTTTATCTTTCACCCTTTTTATTAGGCTATTATTTTTACTATTATTTTTTTTTTCCTTTTGCAAAAAAGGGTCCAGGTTACTTTTTGAAAAAAAAAATATTATTTATATAAAAAGAAGATAAGGAGAAAAGTATTACGGGAAGGCCTTGGGATTCCCTCCTTTACTGAGTATTAAGTAAGATCAAAATTCTTGTTTCTTAGGGTAAAAAAAAATGTAATAAAAAACCCTTATGGGTATTGTTTAAAATTTTATTATTATTATTTATTATTATTATTATTATCATTATATTTTTTATTATTATTTTTTATTATTATTTATTATGTTTATTATTTTATTATTTTATTATTATTATTATATTTTAACAGTAGACTGGTTTTTTCGTCCTCCCTTTTAAAAATTTTTCCCGGGGGCCACAAGTCTTTCTAAGAATATCAGATTTTTGTAAATTGAGAACAGAAAGGGTTTCTAGGGGACTTTTGCTTGCACTTTGCTGGCGAAGGGGTTCCCCTAGTCCAAAAATTTTCTTATTATTTTTGGTAGTATAAAATATTATCATTATTATTGTTGTTGTTAATCAATAAATATTTCTATTAAAATTATTAAACAAATTATTAAATTTTTTTGTTATCTTATTTTTTACTTGTGTTCTTTTTACTTGTATTATTTATTTTTCATCCTTATTGCACTATTTCCATAATTAAAACATTGTTATTATTTTTTTTTTTTATTAACTTTATCATTATCATTATTGGATTATTATTATCATGCCCATCATTATTATTATTTTCATGACTATTCCCTTTTTTTCATTATTTCCCCTATTACTGTCACTATTTTTTTTATATATATTATTTTAATACTTTTTTACGAGTTTTTGTTTTGGTTTTCGGAAAACTGAAAAAAAATTGCGTTTTTTCCCCGTCGAAGTCGTAAAAATTTTTCGCGCCCTCGGGTGTCAAACCCGTGGCCCCAAAGGGGTGGGGCCTTTTTTGGAAAAGGTCCCCTTTTTTAAAAGGCAAATGCATTAAATGTCGAATTTAACAAAAGGGTTTCTGTATGCTTGAAAATATATAATTTTTGATTTTTTTTTGTATTAAAAAGTTTTTCATAATTCATATCAATAAAATTTAAAAGCATTTATATATTTTTATCGAATAACGTAAAAAGCTATTCTTTAAAATTTAAATTTAAAGTAATATTCCTTTTTCATATTTTAGTTTAAACCCCTGGGGACAAATCGAACCCAAAAAACCGAAACCAGGATTTTTTTTGGGGATACCACAAAACCGAAACCAGGAATTTCCCGCGATTCTAAATTCCCAAAACCCAAAACCAGGAAATTTTTACCATCCCAAAATCCTAAAATCCCATACCCGGATTTTTTTTTATCCGAAAAACCCCACAACCCGGGTTTTTTTTGCGATCCAAAACCCGGAACCCGGGTTTTCTTGCGATCCCAAAAACCCAAACCGGGAAAATATTTGGGAAACCAAAAAACCCCAAAACCGGATTTTTTTGCGATCCCAAAATTCCCCAAAAAAAGGGAAAATATTTCAATTTCCCCAAAAACCCAAACCAGGATTTTTTGCGATCCCAAAACCCCCAAAACCCGGATTTTTAAACGTCCCCAAAAACCGAAAAACCGGATTTTCTAGCGATCCCAAAAGCCGAAAAACCCGGTTTTTCCCTTTCGATCCCAAAAAAACCCCAACCAGGAATTTTTTTTTTTTTTTGCGATCCCAAAAAAAAGGAAACCCGGATTTTTTTGCGATCCAAATCCCAAACCAGGATTTTCTAGGACCCCAAAATCCGAAAACCCCGGGAATTTTTTGTAATCCCAGAAAAACATAAAGGGTTACTGTTTTTTGGTATTTTTACCATATTTTTACAAACGTCATTAAACATCATTGGGTTTTTATTGTGATTATCATTTTTTTTTTTTTAAATTTAACTATTAGAATACCCCAAACTCCCATAATCATAATTTTTTTAATTTTATCATTATTACAAATTTTTACTAATATTAGTATTATTATCATTTTTATTTATTATTATTATTATTAGTTTTTTGTTGTTTTTTTTTGTTTTTGTTGTTGTTGTTTTTGTTGTTATTTTTGTTGTTTGTTTTTGTTTTTTTTTTTTGTTTACTATTTCCATCCCTTATCATAAAAATAAGCAAGCTGACTGAGAGAAACCCTATTTTCTCCCCCTAATTAACATACGTAACCCCTAGCAATAAATTCGTCAGGTAGCGTAATTTCTCCAACCCTTCCTAATTAAAAAACTTCTATATTTTCACTTAAAAACATTATCTTGGGCCCCGGAAGCCAAAGCTCCTTTATTGTCCCTTTTCCTTTTTTTATAAAAAAAGATAAAAAAAAAAAAAGAAAGAAAAAAAAAGAAAAAAAAAAAAAGGATGGCCGTATCTCATGATCTTGCGTAGCTTAGAAAATTTTCGCCTTTTTTGAAATACGGCGTAAAGGTTTTAAAACTACTTTTAAGGCAATACTAAATGGGAAAAACATTTCGAGTGTGAATAAATTCATGCCCAAAGAAAAGCTATTGTTTATTTTTTTCTTTGGGGTTTGTTTTTTGATTTTTCCCCCTACCTTTAAATTTTTTTTCTTTTTTTCACTAGTTTTTGGGAAATTTTTTATCCTTTTTCAGACTTTGAAAATTAATTTTACGTCATTTTTTCCCACAATGGGTTTATTTTTGCAAAAAAAAAATTGTTGTATTTTTTTAACTTTTATTATTAATTTTTATTGTTATTTATTGGGATTGTTATTGTATATCAAACCCTCATAATCTTTTATCTTTTAAACATTATTATTGTCATTATGGTCATTAAATTTTAATAACAATAATATAACAACAGCAAACAACCCAAAAAGGGTAAATAAAATAAAAAAAAAAAAGATAATAAAATAATATAAAAATAAAAATAATAAAAATATAATAAAATATTAATAAAAATATTTTACTACTACTACTACTAATCTAATACTAAAAAATATAATAATAATAACTAATAAATAAAAATAAAAATTTAAAGATGATCAATTAATAAAATGATTTTTTTCAAAATCATATTAAATCAATAATAATAATAAAAATTTAAAACAACGAAAAAATAATAATAATAATAATAATAATAAAAATAATAATAATAATTTAAAAATAATTTTAAAAATAATAATAATAAAATATAATAAAATAATAATAAAATAAAAAAAAATAATAATAATAAAAAAATAAAAATTAAATTTTTAATTTTTATTATTATATTAATAAAAAACAACCAAAAACCAAAAAACAAAAAATAATATAATAATAATAATAATAATAATTAATAAAAATAAATAAAAATAAATAATAAATAAAATTAAAATAATTTGTTTTTTTTTTTGTTCTTTTTTTTGTAATTTTAAAAATTTATTTTTTATGGTAAAAACATGTTTTAACTTTTAAAAATGATAAAAAACCCCGGTTTTTTGATTTATTTAAAAAATTTTTAAAAGTAAATTTAATGATATGTTTTTAATTAAAATTTTACCCAAATTTCTTCCCTTTCTTTTTAATTTGTTTTGGTTTTAAAATCATGAAAAATTTTTTAAATTTTTAAAACATTTAATAAATAATTTTTTTAAATTTAATTTCCCCCCCTTTTTTAATTTAACCCCCCCTGTATCAAAATTATTGATTTATTTCTTCCCAAATTTTTTCCCTTTCTGTTTTCTTTTTCCCTTTATTATTTTTTTTTTATTTAAAATTTTCCTTCCCACCCTTTTTTATTTCCTTTTTTTCCCCTTTTTTAAATCCCAACCCCCCCCCCCCCCGCCATCTTTCCAAATTTTTATGGCCTTCTTTTTTTCCCCAATTTTCCTTTTCCTTTTATCTTCAACCCCCTTCTTTTTAATTCCATTCTTTCCGTTTGGGGGTTCCCCTTCCCCCTTTTTCCTTTCCCCTTTCCTTCTTTCTCCTCCTTTCCCCCCCCCCTTCCTTCCTCCCCCTTCCTTTTTCCCTACCTTTCCCTTCCCTTTTTTCTCCTCCCCTTTCCCCTTCCTCCTCCCTTTTCCCCTTTTTTTTCCTTTTTTTCCCTCCCTTCCCCCCTTCCTTTCCTCCTCCTTTTTGGTTTTTTTCCTCCTCCCCTTTCCAAAATCCCCCTTTTGTTCTTCTTTTCCCCCCTTTCCCCCTTTAACTGTCCCCCCCCCTTTCCCCTTTCCTTTTTCCCCCATCTTTCCTTCCCCCTTTTTCCAAAAAATTCCTTTTCCCCCTTCCCCCTTTTAAATTTCCTTCCTTTCCCCCCTTTTTTAAATTCCCCCTTCCAAATTTTCCCCCCCTTTCCTTCCTTTTTTCCTTAATTTTAAAAAATTTTTTCTTCCAAATTTTTTTTTCCCCTTACTCTTTTTCCCCCTTTCCCCTTTTCCCCCTTCCCTTTCCCCTTCCTTCCCTTCCTCCCCCTCCCTTCCTCCCTTTTTTCCCTTTCTCCTTTTTCCTTTTTTCCCTTTCCTCCTCCTCCCCCCTCCCCTCCCCCAAATTTTCCTTTTTCCCCCTTTTTTCCCTTTTTCTTCCCCCCCTTCCCCTTTCCCTTTCCCTCTTTCCCCCTTTCCCCCCCCCCTCCCCTTTTCCTTTTTTTTCCCCCCTTTTCCTCCCCCCTTTTTTCCCCCCCCCCCCCCCCCCCCCCCTTTTTTTATTCCTTTTGGTTTTTCCCACCCCCCTCCCATCCCCTATTTCCCCTACCTGCCCTTTTTTTTTCCCCCAAACCCCCTCCCTTAAAACCCCCCCCTCCCCATCCCTTCCCCCCCTTTTTATCCCCCTTTTGTTTTTTACCTAAGGGCCCTTTTTAATACAAAAAGGAAAAAAATTGATTGGGATTCAACAAATAAATAAAGGCAACAAACACAAACAACCTCCCCCAAAAACAAAAACACACAAAAAAACACAAAAGAACACCACAAAAAACCCCTACCGGTTGGGTTTTATTTTTTATATAAAAAAATAAAAAAATATTTATTATGAAAAAATAAATAAAGAAAAAAAAAAATAAAAATAAAAATTTAAAAAAAAAAAAAAAATTAACAAAACAACACCCCCCCAAAAAACACACACAAACCCACACCAAAAAATATATATATATTATATAATATATAATATTATAATAATATAAAAATATATATATATACAAATAATATATATATAAAATATAAAAATTTAAATATATATAATTTAAAAATATAAATATATGTATTAAAAACCAACCAAAAAAAAAACAAAAACAAAAACAACAAAAACAAAACACAAAAAAAATTAACTTAAAAAAAAAAAAAAAAAAATAAAAAAAACCCAAAAAATAAAAAAAAAAAAAAAAAATTTTTATTTTTGGAACCAAATTTTTGTTTGCAAAAAAAATTTAAAAATCTCCAAAACGGGGTTTGTTTCCCGGGGGGGGAAAAAAAGACCGGGTAAAAAAAAAAAAACCGGCCCAAGGGTTTTCCCCCCACAGGGGGCCTCTGAAAAAAGGGGGAAAGGGGGGGGGGCGGGGGGTTAAGGGGGGACGGAAAGAAAAAAAGGGAATGTTTGTGGGAAAAAAAAATTAAAATAAAAAAAAAAATTATAGATTAAAAATATATATATATATATATATATTTAATTTTATATATAAATTATAATAAAATAAAATTTAATCTCTTAAAAAATTTTATTATATAAAAATTTATATAAAATATATATATATTATATATATAATTATATATATATATATATAATTAAAATTTTAAAATATATTATAATATTATATAATTTATATATATATAAAATTGTTTTATAAGATATTTTTAAAAAATAAAAAACATAAAACACAACCCCCCACACCCAAAAAACACAAACACCCACACACACAACACCCTACCACACACACCCACACACAACAAAACAAACACACACACCCCATATATATATATATATAAAAATATATATATTATATATATGTATATAAAATATATATTTTATTGGGATATTTAAATTTTTATATATTTGTATATATGAGTAAATTTTATATAAATATATTTTATTTTATATATTTAATATAATATATATATATATATATTTAATTTTAAAATATAATTTTTTAAAATTAAAATATATATTTTATATATATTTAATTTTTATATATAATAATATAATTTAATATAATTTTATTCAGAACACACAACACCCCACACACACACACACAAAACAAATACACACACACCCCAAAACACCCAATATATATTATTATATATATATATTATAATAATTTTATTATATATATATAAATTTTAAATATATATATTTAAATAAAAAAAAATTAAATAAATATATATAAAATTGTTTTAATATTATATATATATATTATATTTTATAAATATATATATATTTTAAATATTATTAAAATATATATATATCTTTTTTTTAACGGGGGAAATTCATGTCTGAGCCGCCCTGGTTTACAAGGGATGATAAATTAATTGTGTTTTTATGTTTTGACGCCTTGGATGATTTGTGGGAAAGGGTCCCCATTCCCCCTTTTAAAGGAGAGTGCCGGTGTTTTCCTTTTTAGGTAATCATTTTCCCCATTTATCCGGGCTTTGGGGCCCAAACACTTAATTTGGGGGGGCTTGGCCACCCAGTGGGGGAGGCAATCAAAATGAATTTCCCTGCCCAAAGGGGGCAAAAGCCCGCGGTCGGGACTCGAACCCTTTAAATTAAAATTTCCGTCGTGACGTCTTGGGTCCCACGCCCCCCAAACCCTTGGGCCAACCCCGGCCTTTACGATTTATGGGGTTCCCTGATTTTTTTTAGCAAATTTTTGAGCGGTTTGGTTTTTCCATTGGGCCCTTTCCCCCCGGTTTTTTTAAACGAGTCACCCTCTCCCATTTAACCCCGGGACAACTTGACTTGGGTTGGCCACCCAGTGGCTAGGCAAAGGCCCAAACAGGTGAAGTTCCCTTTCCCAAAGGGGAAAAAACCGGGGGGCGGTCGGGACTCGAAACCCCCAATCAATTTTCCGTCGTGACAGTCTTGAGTCCGAAAGCCTAAACCCCTTCGGCCCCCCGGCGGGGCCCCCAAAATTTTAAATTATATAATATATTTTATATATATATATATATATATTATATAAAATATATTATATATAATGTGGTTGTGTGTGTGTGTGAGGTGTGTTGTTGTTTTGGGGTGTGTGTGTGTGTTTGTGTGTTCATGTGTGTATGTGTGTGGTGTGTGGTTGGGGTGTGGGTGGGGTTTTGTATTTTGTATGTATATATATATATATATAAAATTTTTATAAAATAATATATATATATATATAAAGTATATATTAAATATATAGTATGGTTTGTTGTGTTAAATTTTTATTAAATTAAAATATATACAGATAATATGTTGTTTATTTAGGGAGTATTGTAATATATAAAGGGATAAACATTTCATATTATTTATAATTACTTAAAATTTTAAAACCCAAAATTTTATATTTTATATATTATATATAGTATTATATAAATTTTATATAATTTAAAATATATATATATATTTTATATAAAATGTAATGCACACCAAAAAACCCCAACAAAAAAAACCACGGGACACACAAAAAACCCCAAAACACATACACACACACCCCACACACACACCCCAACCCCACACAACACACAAGATATATATAAAAAAAATAAATAATCTAAAATTTTAAAAATGTATAAAAAAATAATATATATATATGTGCATATTTAATAATATTATTAATATATATTAATATTTTAATTATATATAAAATAAATATTTAATAATAGTATAATAATATTATTACAAAAGGGGAAAATATTAGGGGGTTTTAATTTTATTATATATTTTATTAAATTTTTATACATAATGATAAAAATAGTATAAAATAATTATATAAAGGGAAATAAAAGATAATATTTTATAATATTATAATAAAATATAATTTATGGGAAAAATACATAACATTTCATATGATAAAATATATATTTTATATATATATAAAATATAATATAAAAATAAAATAAAAATTTTTATAAAAAAAATAAAAATTAAATATTTTATCATATAAAATATAATAAATAAATATATATATTTTATATATCTATTTTTATTTTATACATTTTATATTTTATATATATAAAATAAAATATTTTATATATATATTTTTTATTATTTTATATATTATATATATATTTTAAATATTGGGGTGTGTTTGGTGTGTGTTGTGTGTGTGTGGTGGTGGGGGTGGGAAGAGCCGGAATGATGGGGCCCACAAGAGTAGGTAGGTGGCGAGCTTAGGGGGTAAGGTAGGAAAGACCAAAAATGTTTGACCCTTTATTTGTTTAGTAAAGATGGAGACGGCTGCGCCGGGAACGAGGTGTTGCTCCTCGGCCCCCGAAGGGGGTCTGCCTGTCATCTCCCACAGTGGTCTAAAAATGGGGGATAGATAAAGTGCTTAACATTTTGGGGAACCCCTTTGGGGATTAAAGGTAAATGGGTTTCCCAAAAAGCATAAACTCTTTTGGGAAAGGGGAAAAGGGCAATACAAAATAAATGTTTTAGTGTGGCAACAAGAGACGAATAAAAAAGGTTTAAAACAATGGACATCCCTTTATGTATGTGTGTTTGGGAATATAGGCAGTTTTTAATAATAAATTATATAAGGGGTGTAGAATTAACAACCTATAAATAGAAAAACATTTATAAAATATTTTGTAACATCACAATTAAAGATGGGTTTTCGTGTGTGGTGTGGGGTGTGGGTGTGTGTATGCGTGGTTTGTTTTATTGTGTTTGTGTGTGTGTGTGGGTTTGGTGGGGATGTGGTGTGGTGTTGTGTGTGTGTGTTGTGTGGTTTTATATTTTGGTATTTTATATATATTAAAATAATATATTAATTTTATATATATATTATATATATATGCATTTATGTATGTAATGTTATAATGTATATAAATATATATATATATAATAAAATATTTTTTTTATTATATAAATATTATGATGTAAAGTTTAATTTTATTTTAAAATAATATAAATAAATATATTATATATTTTATAAATTACCCTAATATACATATATATAATTTATATTTTAATATATATTTTATATTAAAATTATATATATATATATTTTATATAATTTTTACCCCAATACCCTAACACATTAAACACACCCACACACCCCACACACACCCAACCCCAACACACACACAAACACCCCAAAAATATATATAAAATAAAAATTTTATATATATATAAAATATTATAATATATATATATTATTATATAAAATTTTATAAAATATAAATTTTTATTTTTATAATTATAAAATAAAAGGGGTATAATAAATATAATTTTATATATATAAAATAACCCCCAAAATTATAAATAAATATTTAATTTTAAAATATAATATTATGTATTATATAATTATTATTATATATATAATATATATTATAAAAATATAAATTTTATTAAATAAATATTATATTAATATTTTTTTATGATTAAAAAATTTTAAAATATATATAATATAATTTTAATATATATTAAAATAAATATATTAATTAAAATAATATATATGTATATATATAATATATATTAAAATTATATATATATATATTTTAAATATATTATATATAATTTTTATTATATATATATTATATTTCGTGTGGTTGGTGTGTGTGTTTTTGTGTGTGTACTGTGTGGGTGTGTTTTGCGTGGGTTTTGTTTGTGGGGGTGTGTTTGTGTTTGTGGGGGTGTGTGTGTGTGTGTGTGTGTGTGTGTGAAATATATATATTCATGCATGCTTTCGCATTTTATGTAAAGAGAAAGAAAAAAGATAGATAGATAAATAGACAAATAGAGATAGACAGACACATAGCCAGACAGACAGGCAGATAAATAGTCAGAAGGAGAAGACGTCAGACAAACAATCAGAATGAGAAAAAAAGAAAAGGGAAAGGGCAGATAACTCCCATTAGTTATTTCCCATTTGTTATTTTTTTATTGTTACTATTAGTTATCCTATTTGTTTTTTCCCATTAACCCCCTATTAGTTATCTTGCCCCTGCTTTTCCCCCGCCCCTGCCTGTGAAGGTTGGGATGAAGACCAAAAGCCAGGTTTTATTTGCCCCCTTCTTTTTTTCCTCCCTTTTTTTCCCCCCTTTTTTCGTCCCTTGAGCTCACTCTTTCCGTTTCTCCCTTTCTTGCTACCTGAGGGCTTTCTTCTTTTTCTCCCCTCTTCATTTCTCCCCCCCCTTTTTCTCTTTTTTTCTCTTTAGTTTTCTCCTCCCTTTTATCTTTCCCAAAATCATCTCCCTCTCCCCCTCCTCTCTCTCCCTCTCGCTCTCTCCCCTCTCTCTCTCTATATATTATATTTTATTTATAGATTTTAAAAGATATATTATATATATTTTTTATATAAATATATATATGTATATATATATATATAATATTAATTATAATATATAAAATATATTAATTTTAAAATATATATATAACATATAACCCCACACAAAAAAAAACCAAAGTATAAATATATAAAAATAATATATAATATATATAAAATAAATATATATATAATTATAATTTAATATATTAAATAGTAATAATTTTTTTATCTGAGTTTCCCCCTCTCCCCTTTTTCCCTTTTCTTGCACCCCCCCAACCCTCTCTCTCTTCCCCTCCTTTTCTCCTCTCTCTTTCCTCTCTTCCCCCTCCCCTCTCTCTCCCCTCCCTCTTCCCTCTCTCTTCTCTTCTCTCTGCCCCTTCCCCCCCTCCTCTTACTCCCTCTTTTTCTCTCTCTCTCCCTCCCCTCTTCGATATATGGAGATAATATTAATTAACTTTATGCATGCCCTGAGGTACCTTTCACCTGCCGTGTTTACCCGATCAGCTGTTTCTGACGCAGCTGTTGTCGCCTCGGGGATCACCAACCGGATTCCTGCTTCCTGGACAAAGAAACGAAGAGTGGGAAAAAATAGATTGGGTAAAAACGAGAAAAAAACCAAAAATAGAGGAAATGATGGGTAAAAGATTTCTATATTTAATAGAATGGTAGAACCCCCAGAAAAGCAAATGGATAGAATCGGGGAGATAAAGAGGAAGGGATAGATAGAGAGGGAAAAGTAAAGTAACCCATGCAGTTGTACAGTACCTAAAGAATTTTAAATTTTGGGTTTAATAGAAAAAAGAAAATTTCATTTATAACTCGATTGCAAACAAACAAAAAAATGAAACAGAAGAATCCTAGATAGACAAACACACGACAAACAAATAGATGATCGCCCAAACAAAGAAACAAATAACTGGAAAATAAAAAAAAAAATTAAAATTTGGAAGGCCCTATAAATTAACAAAACCCAAAAAAATGACCAGGGCCAAAAAAATCATTAGTGTTTTTCGAAGATAGTAAATGAAAAAAGGAGGGGGTAAAAAACACAATAAAAAAATAAATAGAAATGA
>NC_051420.1:6058615-6061115 GCF_015228065.2 Penaeus monodon
GGAAGGGATGAAAGGGAATAGATAAATGTAACGATGCATTGTACAGGGTCCCAAAGAATTATATATGGGTGAAAAAAAAACAGAAATTTTTTATAAACCCCTGCAAAAAAACAAAAAAAATGAAACAGAAAAATCCTAGATAGACAAACACACGACAAACAAATAGATGATCGACAAACAAAGAAACAAATAACTGATAGATAAAAAAAAAATAATTAGGAAGGCATACTAATTAACACAAACAAACAAATGACCAGACCAGACATCATTAGTGTTAACGAAGATAGTAAATGATAAAGGAGACTAGAGAAACACAATAAAGATAAATAGAAATGAAGTGACTATATAAAAAAACGACCACACAGGAAGTCGTTCCAATTACACAATGTTTCAGCTTTCATGTGCAGCGAAGTCGTGCTGTGTAGGGTGCTCAAGAAAGTCGTTTTGTCGTGTTATATAGGGCTGGTGGTGCCGTTAATATGTATAATAATGCTTTTACGTGTCCCTTGCTTCGTTTTTTTTTATTCTCTCTCCTTTTCTCGTCGTTGTTTTTTTTTACTTCTTGTTTGGTTTTATTTAATTCTCTTCGCGTGTTTTACTTACTTTTTCTTTTCTTCTTCTTGTTTGTCTTGTTTTTCTCTTCGTTTTGGACCTTTTTTCTTGTTTGGTTTGACTTGTTACTGTCTCCGTTTTTTTACTCTCTCTCCCTCTCTCGCTCTCTCTCTCTCTCTCTCTCTCTCGCTCTCTGTCTCTCTCTCTCTCTCTCTCTCTCTCTCTCTCACATTACCTCTCTCCCTCTCCCTCCCTCCCTTCCTCCTTCTCTCTCTCTCTCTAATTTCTCTCTCTCTCTCCTCTCTCTCTCTCTCTCCTCTCTCCTCTCTCTCTCTCTCCCCTCTCTCTCTTACCCCCCCCATCCTATTTCTCCCCTCCTCCTTGTCTTACCATATTCTCATGTTTTTTTACCCTTTCCATTTCGCTTTTTTTTCTGCCGTCACCTCCACTTCTCTCCTCTCAATTTGCCACTTAAGTCCAATCATCTTCTTTAACCTCCTCTTCCTCCCTTCATCTTCTTCTTCCTCCTTCTCCAATCTCATTCTTTCGTATCTCTCCCTCTTCTCTCCTCGTTCTTTACCTTATTTCCCTTTCAGTCCTTACATCCCCGTCTCATCCCACCTTTCCGCTCCCTTACTCCCTTCCCCCACCGCCTCTTCCCTTCCCATTCCCGTATCTCTCTCCCTCATCCCCCTACCCAGCTCATTCACCCCTCCCCACTTCCCCCTCTTCCCCCTTCTCACCTTCCCCTCCTCCCTCCCCCTACTCGTATCTTCTCTCCCTCCTCACCCCCATCCCCCATCACGCCTCTTCACCCCCTCCCCACTTCCCCCTCTTCCCCCTTCCCACCTCCCGATTACCCTCATTCACCCCTCTGACTCTCCCCTCCCCCCCTGCTCCCTTGCCCCCCTAACCCTTAGCCTCCCCCTGCCCTTCCCCCTCCCCCCCTCCCCATCGGACATCTGGTTTCATGAGGCTTATTAGGCGAGTGTAAATAGCTATCCTGTGTGCGGGGATTTTGATCTCTATGGCAAGGGAGAATTAGGTGTGTTTTTGCTTTCTCTTGCTAGCAACGACTTCTGATGGCGGTATATGTAGTCTCATGTTAGTTGTCCTTATATTCCTATGTTCTTATTATTATCATTATTACTATTATCCTTATTATCGTTATTATTATCATTATGACTGATATTATTATCATTATCATCATCGTTATTATAAAATTTTCTTATCATTTCTATCAAAAATTTTTTTCCTTAATAGTTATTATAATTATTTTACAGCATTCATATTAGTAATATATACGTTGGATATATTATATATCACAGATCATCAGCATTAACATCATCATCATAATTTTAGTTCTTATCATTACCGTTATAACTGTTGACTGTTATTAATGATATTGTGACTGATACCATTATCCTTAACATTAATATCATCAGAATTTTCATTAATATAATTTATAATATATTTTTTGTGACTCTTTTTTTTATTCTTGTTATCTCATTTATTATATTTGTTTTCTGAAAACGAATCACTGATATCGTTAATAGTGTTATCCCTGTTATGATTATCATTAATGTTGACATTTTGATCATCATTTTATTAACAATAAGGATAAACTTAGGAATGATAAAGAGATAAAGTAAGAAAGATAAAAGGAAAAACAGAAACTGAAAAGATTTTTTTTTCTGTCTATCCGCACATATGTCTATCTATCGGTCTATATATATAACTATATATCTCTCTATGCATCTATATGTTTATCTTTATTTAACCACACACCCACACACATAGACACACACACACACACACACACACACACACACACACACACACACACACACACACAAATATATATATATATATATATATATATATATATATATATATATATATATATATATATATATCAAGAGCGATAAAAAAAATGTTTTATTCGAGG
>NC_051420.1:6088615-6093615 GCF_015228065.2 Penaeus monodon
AATTGTCTTCCATTTCTAAATCCTGTCCGCTATGTTCCATCACGATGGTGCACTAAAATACTTCAGACGCTACGCCACTCCGAAACTTAATCCACATTCTCTGAGCGTCCTTCTATTTTCGATATGGACCTCATCCGGTCTCGCACTTACTCGTTATCAATGAATAATTTCTTATAGTTGGAAAAATAAACGCGTCAGGACTTTTCTATGTCCCAGGACGCTTCTGTTTTTTTGCATGTGTCTTGTCCTCTTGACCATATTTTCTGTGTGGAATCCGCTCGAGTCCTCGTAATGTTATTATATTTTGATGTCTCATTCCGGGTTGTTTGTTTCACCCGTTCGTAGGGCATCTGCTACGCCCTCGTGTTGTTCGCATATATATATATATATATATATATATATATATATATATATATATATATATATATATAATATATATATATATATATATACTATATATATATATATATATATATATATATATATATATATATATATATATATATATATATATATATTCCTACATGTGTGCGTATACATACATACATACATATACATATATATATTTTTTTCTTTTTTTCTAACGGTAGGTTTATGTTTGAGCCGCCGTGGTCACAGCATGATACTTGATTGTAGTTTCATGTTGTGATGCTCTTGGAGTGAGTACGTGGTATGGTCCCCAGTTCCTTTCCACGGAGAGTGTTACCTTTTTCTCTCTTTATCCGGGCTTGGGACCAGCACTGACTTGGGCTGGCTTGGCCACCCAGTGGCTAGGTAGGCAATCGAGGTGAAGTTCCTTGCCCAAGGAACTTCATCGTATCTAGGTTCGATTTACCTAAAATTATGTAAATCAGTGCAAGTGCACACACCAATCGCCGCATGCGAGTGCGTGGGTGCATCCATGCACACCCGCAACGTCCGCGCGCGTATGTGAGCACGCGCGCTGATTTGCATATACATATATAAATGTATATATAAATACACACACACACATACACATATATCTATATCTATATCTATCTAAATCTCTATCTATCTATCTATCTATCTATCTATCTATCTATCTATCTATCTATATATATATATATATATATATATATATATATATATATATGTACATACACACACACGCACACACACACACACACACACACACACACACACACACACACACACACACACACACACACACACACACACACATATATATATATATATATATATATTTATATACACATGCATGTATATATATATATATATATATATATATATATATATATATATATATATACATACACATACATGCTTTATTTATTTATATACATATATATGTTTATGATCTGGTGCAAGGACCTGTAACAAAAGGCATCCAAAGATTCCAATGCACAAGATAGATTCCAGGTTTCACTACCTGCATAGTGATTATACATGTACACACACACACACACACACACACACACACACACACACACACACACACACACACACACACACACACACACACAACTCCTCCTTCCTTTAACGGTAGGTTCATGTCTGAGCCGCTGTGGTCACAGCATGATACTTAGTTTTTTTCATGTTGTGATGCTCTTGGAGTGAGTACGTGGTAGGGTCCCCAGTTCCTTTCCACGGAATATACACATATATATATGTGTGTGTGTGTATGTGTGTGTGTGTGTCTGTTACGCTTGTTGGGCAAAGCCCACGGGACCCCCATACGTGGACTATGAGACCTTGCTGCCAGCCAACCTTCGCTACATGGGTGGGGGTGGCAGAGATAGCGTCCATCCGGAGTGGAACGTCCGCTCTTTGCGACAGGCTGATCGGGTACTACTGCTGTCGAAAGAGCTGAAGCAGCTAAGAGTATTTGGAGATGCCGTTACATGTGCAGAAGGACCAAGCTGTATGTCTTCTGATACTGCCAGTTTTAATGTACAGTAGTGAAACCTGGACGCTATATTGCGCTTTGGAATCTTGCCTTGATGCCTTTTATAAAACAGGTCCTTGCTCCGGATCAGTTGGCAGGACCATGTATCCAACCAACGGTTTCACTGTGAGACTGGTACAGGACCTATTACTTGCACAATCCGCGATCGCCAACTAAGGCAATACGACCACATTGCATTTCCCACAGGATGAGCATGCCCCCAGGTTGTCTCTGTTCGAGACAACCCTGGGTGGAGGAAGCCTGTGGGACGACCTAGGAAGTCGTGGCTTGACCAAATCGATCAAACCTGTCGTGAAGAGCAAGAGATGGGTCGGGCCCTTGTCTGGCTTCTCGCCATGAGGTACCTTCGTGGGTGGAAAGATGGATGGATGCGGCTATGCGCCCCTGCCGGCGTTAGCTCCCCAATGATGATATATATATATATATATATATATATATTATATATATATATATATATATATATATATATATATATATATATATATATATATTATATATATATATATATATATATATATATATATATATATGTATACATATGTGTGTGTGTGTACGTATGTAAGCGCATATATTACGACGATTTAGAAACGTGAAAAAAGTTTCTTTCATTGTCTTCGAATCCTTCTCCAGCCACTCACGGTTCAGCACAAGAAACCGCCAGCCTCTCGAAAGAACTTCATTAGTGTTCACGCAAGCAAAAACAAATTTACTTCCCAATCTCGCGGGGCCGATATTTCGATGCCTGTGTTTGTCTGAATCCTTTTTGTCCGATTCAGTGTTTCATTCTTGGGTTTCATATGAAGTAGTGCTTCGTGAGAGCTCGAATCGAGAGTTGTTTCGCTGGTTCGGAACAGATCTCGATTGGATAAGCTTCTGACTAAGACTTACGAGGGAGTGAAAAAGCCAAGGCATTTAGGATTTAGCCTTAGACTTCTACGGAAATTTCGATAAACCCGCGTTGAATTATGTGGCTCTGTTTGCTTCTAAACTGTCTATCTCTGTATCTTTGAACCTCCTTCTATATCTATCCATCTATCTACTTCACTGACAGTCTTGTATCTATACACAATTCACATAAAAATACCCCTCTCTCCTCCCTCTAACACTCCATCCATCTACCTGTCTATCTACCTGTCTATTAACCTGTTTATACAGCTGTGCATCCATCCATCTAACTGCCCTTCTTGAACACACATTCACACATAATAACTCTCCCTCTTGCCTATTATTCGCACTCTCCTCTTTCCCTCGCTCTCACGAGATGATAATGCCAATTTCTTGCAAATTCAGAACAACCATTGCCATGAATGCAATATCATAATATGGAAAGGATTATTCATATCTTTGGCTCCATCTCAGCTCTCATGATTAATTCATTTGCATCCCAAAGCGACGAGGAGAGAGAGGTTGCTGTAAGGTGTAGCTTGGGAGCGTGGAGGTGTAGGGTGGGAGGAAAAGTGGAAGTGGAAGTGAGGGAGGGAAAGGGGTAAAGGAGGGAAAGTGGAGGTGGAGGTGAGGGTGGGAATGTGGAGGTGGAGGTGAGGGAGGGAATGTGGAGGTGGAGGTGAGGGAGGGAAAGCGGAGTGTGATAGCTTTGTGCTTAAGGGGATTGCCTTTCGTTAAAGATTCTCTCCACAAATGTACTGTGAAAGGCCATAGAACGAATTTCTAATGCATTCTGTTTTCTTCTTCTTATTATTATTATTATTATTATTATTATTATTATTATTATTCTCTCTCTCTCTCTCTCTCTCTCTCTCTCTCTCTCTCTCTCTCCCTTTCTCTGTCTCCCCCCTTTCTCTCTCTCTATCTCTCTATCTCTCTATCTCTCTCTTCTCTATAGATACATATATTGATATTCTTGCATTCCGGTGAAGATAAGAAAGTTTTTTTTTTCCTGTTTTTAATAAATCTCGATGAGATCTCAAATACAATGTTATGTATATAACCTTACTTTTGATTATCATTATAATTCTTCTTACATGGAAGACTCCTGTCAGAGATGACTATTATGTTCTACTCACTTCATCATTACACTTTACATTGTACAAGTAGTAAAAAAAAAAACAGAAAAAAGAAAAAAGAAAGAAAGAAAAAAAAACAGAGTGAGATACCGTATTCTCTGTCGGTGATTTATCATTTTTTTTCTGTCCATCTCAATTTCAGTTCCAGGGAATTGACTTCTGATGGAATTGCTGAGCGATTAAGGCCTATCTTGGGACGTATTAATTGCTTTATCTGAAGACTCTATTCAACTTGATTCGATTATAACTTATTTTTTCCGATTCTTTTAATAGAGTTATTTTTAAACCCCGTGTACACATTCTCTGCGTCAGTATGTCGTGGTATTACGTATGCGGTTAGAGAAACGAACAAACAGACATAAAGGAATAAAGAAGCTAAACATGGAAAAGAGAAAAAGCGGATTCATGGTATTATCAAGAATGAATATTTGCTTTGGTGTCTTTACGGAATTTGTTTTGTGTTCACGTATTTTTTCTTGTTTGTTTGTTTGACTGTTTAAGAAGCAGGTGGTGTCTGCCTGTCTGTTTGTCTGTTTGTCTGTCTGTCTGTCTGTCTGTCTGTCTGTCTGTCTCTCTCTCTCTCTCTCACACACACACACACATACAAACACACACACATACACACTCACTCTCTTTCTCTCTCTCTGTCTCTCTCTCTCTCTCTTGGTCTGTCTGTCTGTCTCTCTCTCTCTCTGTCTCTCTCTCTCCCTCCCTCCCTCCCTCCCTCTCTCTCTCTCCCTCCCTCCCTCTCTGACCCCTCCCCCTCCTCCCTACCCCTTCACCACACTCAGTTTTCCAAAGCGGATTTGATTTAACGCAAAGGAACAATGTAAATACACATCCCTTCGTAAATATACTGAACTACACATTTTGTCCTGAAGACTTTGGGATGTGCTGTCTTTGCCTCGGTCGTAATGCTAGAGCAAGTGACAGTCTGGACCGCTGTTGCTCTCGTTTTCTGTGAGAGCGATATCTTCACTGCAATTTCGTGTCTTTCTCTTCCTTCGTTCTTCTCGTTTTCTCTTTTG
>NC_051420.1:6128615-6131115 GCF_015228065.2 Penaeus monodon
AAAAACATACTCGAAAATTGAACCCAGAAAAGGAGATATAGTTGGGTTTCAGGTAAGGAGTTAACAGAAAAGTGCTTCCCTTTTGTACCGATGCTCTCGAGATTTCTGTTTTTTTGTTACAGTACGTAACAGATACTATCACATTTATATTTCTTCTGTGGGTATGTCTGTCTATCTGTCTGTCTCTCTCTCTCTCTCTCTCTCTCTCTCTCTCTCTCTCTCTCTCTCTCTCCCTTCTCTCTCTCTCTCTCTCCTTCTCTCTCTCTCTCTCTCTCTCTTCCCTGTCTCACTCTCGTCCCACTCTCGTCCTTTTCTCTCTTTCTTTTTACTTTCTTTCATCGTGTCTCTCTTATTCCCTCCTCCCTTACCTTCCTTTATCCATTTCCTCACCCTGACGAAACAAGTAACCGCATTTAAGATCCTGCATGCTAAGTGTGTTCGAGTAAGGGTTAAGGTAGAAAAATAATAAAATAATTATACGCAGTGGCAACTCTCCTTTGTTACAGGTTCCAACTTTTGTTTTTTTTTCTGATTTTTTAGATTTCTTTCTGGAGGAGTTCAAGAGGAAAATTGGAAACGCACACAAGGGGAGGAAATTGAGGGAGAAAATGATTGATAAACAAATAGGCAGATGTAGGACTGAAAAAGAAAAAAATATATATATATATATATATATATATATATATATATATATATATAGAAATATATAGAGAGAGAGAGAGAGAGAGAGAGAGAGAGAGAGAGAGTGAAAGTGTGAGTGTAGAGTGAGTGAATGAGTAAATAGTGAGTAGTGAGAGTGAGAGAAAGAAAGGGTAATAGTAATGACAAGAAGAGAGAGAGAGAGAGAGAGAGAGAGAGAGAGAGAGAGAGAGAGAGAGAGAGAGAGAGAGAGAGAGAGAGTGAGTGTGTGTGAGTGTGAGAGTGAGTGAATGAGTAAATGAGTGAATGAGTGAATGAGTGAGTGAGTGATTGAAGGAGTGAGAGAGAGAGAGAAAGAGAGAGAGAGAGAGAGAGAGAGAGAGAGAGAGAGAGAGAGGTGGGGAGGGGAGTAACAAGTAAACAAGGAGCGAGATAGCTAGATAGACGGATGACAGTGTAACAGATGACTGGAAATAGAGAAAGAGAGAGAGAAGGATAAGAAAGAAAGGGAGAAAAAGAAGAAAGAAAAATTAATGGTGAAAATTATTTAGAACAAAGGAAGCGAAGAGGGAAAGAAAGTGCCAGGAATAAAATATGATTAAACACATAATGATAATTACAATAATTACTTCTATGATATTAGAACCCGGTAAGAAGGGAAGGGAAAATGAAGAAAGGGAGAAAGGGAATTATGTGAATAATCATTCAGTTATTTATTCACATAATTTATTAGCTATCTCTTGTTTCTTTTCTTTCTTTCCCTTTGTAATTTTATTTATTTGTTAATAATCCATTTTCCCTTAAGTTATTATTATTATTATTATTATTATTATTATTATTATTACTATTATTTTATTTTTTTACGTTTTAATTTAATTTCTATTCATTACTTTTATTATTTTATTATCTTCTTATCATCTTCCTCTCAAACATTTTTTTTTGTCTATCTATTTTTTTTTTTTTATTATCCCCGTTCTTCTTCCATTCACTCATCATTTTATTTATTTTCATTCTCCTCCTTTTCCTCCGTTCTTTTCCTCTTCTTTCTTTTGTCACTCCCCCTCTTCCTTCGTTTCTTCATCTTCCTCTCTCTCTCCCCTTTTCTCCTCCTCTTCCATCTGCTTCCTCTCTTCTTCCACCTTCTTTCGTTTCCCGATCTGTTTTTTTTTTTCCTCTCTTTTATTCCTGACCATTCTTCTTCTTCTTCTCTTCCTTTCATTTTTCTCTTTCGTGTTTCCTCCTCTTCTTAATCTCCTGTTCTCTTCCATTTGCTCATTCGCCCAAAGGTAATTACTAAGGTTAATCTGGCCTTATCAGGGCTTTAATTAGTGACTCTCGCGCAGGTGACGAATGGGAGGGAGAGAAGGAAAGGAGAAAAGGAAGAAGGAGGATCTGGAGAAGGAGGAAGAGAAGGTAAGGGGAGAGAGAGAAAGAAGGAGGAAGAGGGAGAAGGGGAGAAGGAAGAGGGGAAGCTAAAAGGAGGAAGAAAAAAGGGAGATAGCAAATAGGAAGAGAAGGTAAAGAGGGGAATGAAGAAGGAGAAACTAAAAAGGGAGGAGGAAAAGGAAAAGAGAGACAGCAAGGAAAAAAATGTAAATGTAGGAATGAAGAGTGAGGAGAAAATCGATGGAAGGAAAGAAAAAAAGGGGAAATGGAAAGAAAAAGGAATAGAAAGAAATCAGGAAAATCAGAGGCAGAGGGAGAGAGAGAGAGAGAGAGAATATGAAGAGGGCGAAGAAGAAATTGAAGAGAAAGTAAGAAAGGGGGAGTAGGAGCAGGTAGAGAAAATGGAAGAGAGAGAGAGAGAGAGAGAAGAGAGAAAAAAGGCGAAATGAAAAGATAAACGGGGAAACAACGAGGA